>NC_029785.2:136001203-136004767 GCF_000816755.2 Arachis ipaensis | reverse complement strand
TAAATATTAATTACATATTTAATTATTTTTTATGTTTTATTTAAATAAATATTTAGAAAAATGAAATTGAAAAAGAATATTAATGAAGAGCTATTTTTAATTGTATTTTGAACAAATGAAAAAATGTTGGGCCTGCTTTTGTTTGGGTCTTGTTGGGCCTAAGTAGATGTACTTTTGGTCATCTCTCTCACTCTTTGGTCTTTTTGTTCCCCAAATATTTTCTATGGTTCTTTACACGATTACACTTGTGAATCTATGTGTCATGTGACGCTATGACCCAAAAAACCTCATGTATTTGTCTATTTGACCCAAAAGGTCAAAACCCCCTAAATGAAATCCTTCCTTGACCAACAACCCATTGCTTTGGTGTCTAAGATCAACAACCGAGAGCTGATTAACCAGTTCAGGCTTATAGCACTATGCAATGTGTGCTATAAGGTCATAATAAAAATGCTAGTGGAAAGGTTAAAACCACACTTGAATGATAGAATAGCGGCGTACCAGTCAAGTTTCATACTGGAAAGAAAAATTCAGGACAACATTATCATTGCAAAGGAGCTTATTCATACTATGAAGAGAATGAAGGGGAGAAAACGGTTCATAGCGATCAAAATAGACTTCGAAAAAGTCTATGACAGGATGAGTTGGGATTTTCTCAAGACTAGATTAGAAGAATTCAGATTGTCAGATAAGATGGTCGAGATTATAATGCAATGCGCGAGTACGGTATCGTTCAATGTTATTTGGAATGGGAATAAGACGGAAGAATTCATTCCAAAAAAAGGATTGCGACAAGGGGATTCCATTTCGCCCTACTTGTTCGTTATGTGCATGGACAAGCTCTCACACCTCATAGAACAGAATGTGCTGGACGGAGAATGGAAGCCAATTGGGGTGAGTAGGGATGGACCAAAAATATCCCATCTTATGTTTGCGGACGACCTTCTTTTTGCGGAAGCAACACAAGACCAAATGGAAAGAATAAAAGGTGTATTAGAAACTTTTTGTAATACTTCGGGATTGAAAATAAATGAAGATAAGACTGCCATTGTGTTCTCTAAGAATACGGTTGGAAGTACAAAGGAGGAGATTCTAAATTTGTCTAAATTTAAAGAACAGAAAGAGTTAGGCAAATACTTGGGAGCGCGCATCTCTGACAAAAGGGAAGGAAAGGAGAGGTATAAGGACATAGTGAGAAGGGTTTAAAGAAAACTTAAAGGTTAGAAGACTAAGTGTCTTTCTTTGGCAGGAAGATTAACACTTGCACAATCAACTATTAGTCCGATTCTGAACTACCAGATGCAGCATGAAAGGATACCTAAAGGAGTTTGTAGGGAGGTGGAAAGACTTCAGAGAAACTTCATATGGAGAGACGAACCAAATAAAAAAAGATTGCACCTGATTGGATGGAAGACTATGTGCCTGCCAAGACACGAAGGAGGATTGGGGTTCAGGAAGCTATCATCCAGGAATGATGCTTTCCTTATAAAAATTTTATGGCAAATGGATGAAAACCCAGAGCAGATGTGGGTGAAAGTTCTTAAGCACAAATACTGTGATGGGAACCTAATTGATGACGACACGAAAGGTAGAAACACATATTCGAGCTTCTGGAGAGAAGTTCTCGAAATTTGGCTAACTTTTCAATCAAACACTGTTAAGTTTATTGGGAATGAGAAGCGTACTAGATTTTGGCATGATCACTGGCTTGAAGGGGCAGGAGCACTTCAGGAGAGTGCCAAAACACAGATTTCAGATAGCAATAGCCTTGTCTCAGAATGGGTGGAAGAGAATGGAGAATGGAACCGGAGAAAACTCAATACCTATCTGCCAGAAGAGATTTCCAAAAAATTATAGCAACATACCCTCCTCATTTTGAGGCAGATGAGGATAGAAAAGGGTGGAAGCATAATGAGAATGAAGATTTCTCGATTGCATCGACCTATAGAGTTCTAAACAATTGAAGCAAACCTAATAAAACTATTTGGAGTCACCTATGGAGCTGGAAAGGCCCCCCAAAAAGTCAAGGTTTTCATGTGGACTGTTATGCATAAGAAAACTCATGCAAACCATAGAATAGCAAGATTGTTTGGTGGAAATGGAGATTGCAAGATTTTTTAAGGAGTGCAAGAAGATCTTCTACACCTATTCAGAGATTGTCCTAAAGCGTCAACAATTTGGGTTAATTTTCTTAATCCTATGGAATTGCATAAATTCTTTAGTCTTAATTGGGAAGATTGGGTGGAAGTTAACCTAAGAAAATAATTGGGACATAACCAAAATATAGATTAGAAGGATATATACATAGTTACATGCTCAAAAATCTGGTTTTGGAGAAATAAGGAAAATCATGAGGACAATTACAGAAGACCAATCCAGCCATATAGAGAAATCATCAAAGAAATTCAGGAAATTAACAAAACTTTTAAAAAAGCTTACCTGGTGAGAAAGGTGCGGGTGAGAAGACTGGGCCGGGTGGGATGGAAACCCCCGCCGAAGGGCTGGCTGAAGCTTAACGTCGATGGAGCGTTGGTAGGGAATGCGGGCAAGGCGGGTTGCGGCGGCCTCCTGCGGGATGAGAACGGAAAGTGGGTTGCAGGCTTCACTCACACGATTGAAACTGCTCTGCTTTCATCGCTGAACTGTGGGGTGTTGTACAAGGGCTGAACCTGACAAGGAGATTAGGGATGAAGAAGATAATGGTAGAATGTGACTCAGAGGGAGTGGTGAAGTTATTGAATGGGGAAAGAAAGTTAGAAAGGCACCCTAATTCTTTGATTAGAAGGATTAGTGAACTGAAAAAGCTTGATTGGAGAATTTTTTTTTGTACATAACTATAGGGAAGGCAACAAGTGTGCAGATTGCCTGGCCAGGAAGAGTATTGATCTTGATTTTGGGTTTTTGTTATGGGATTATCCATTCCCAGAGTTAGTTAGCATTTTCCAGGAGGATGAGAGGGGCTATCTTATCCCGTTCTATCTGTATTTAGTTTCTTGTTTTTTTCTTTTGGGCGTTTTAGCCTCGTTTAAATACAAAAAAAAAAAAAAATCTTATTTGTACATGTAAATATATGTAAATTTGTGATATAATCCCTAAAATTGAAAAACTGTCCAATTTATTTGGAACAAAAAAACCAACTAATAACTCCACTACATAAACTCTCATATAGTCATACACTCATACCCAAAAAAGAAAAAAATCAACCCATTCCAAGATACAAATGTAAGATTGACAAGTCGCCGAGGCCAGGAGAGCCAAAATTCCAAAAGTCTCATCAAAATTGTAACTAAGCTCCGTATTGAATTAATTGGTACCTAGTAATAACAAATTATAAGGTTTTTTTGAAAATCAACTTAAGTTGATCGAGTGCTCAACTCATTCGTCTGCTTAAATAAGTATTGGGAGTTCGAATTTCGCCTTATACTTATAACAATCAATTGATTAACCCCTTAAATGGAGTTCAGATCCACGACAGTCTTTGACCTATCGAATTAGGAGATATCGTCGCAATTTTTTTTTTTTTAAATGTTACTTTGAGAAAAGAATAAATACAAAAGAAATAAG
>NC_029785.2:135995987-136001143 GCF_000816755.2 Arachis ipaensis | reverse complement strand
TTCTATATCTATTTTTCAATAATATATTATTATTTCATGCACATATATTATTTATGAGAGTATAAGTATATTTTGTTTTTACTGTGATTGTCTTGTCCCTCATACCATACGATCCTATTTATGCATGTATAAATTTATCTTTTTCCCAACCTCCTTAAAATTGAGTTGACCATACAAATTTTAAGCTGCCGCGACTTTTAAAAATTTGAGCCACCCAAATTGTTTTGAATGGTTGAAAGAATCACGACTTATTAAATAATGGATATTCATGTTATAACAGTTTCTCACACCAAAGTGAAGCCAAAATCTAAATTCTAATATAATTAGAGAAATGTAAGAAATTGAATTTAAATTTATTAGTTTTTATCAACTAATCATTAATATTTAAAAGTATTAGTTAAAATATTTTGTTGGATTATTAAATTAAAAAAATTCGATTAATAATTAAAAAAAATAATAATAAATAATAAATTTTAAGGATCATTTTAATAATTTTCGTATAATTATAATTTCACTTAATAAAGAGTTGTTCCACACTCTAGAAGGGCAGAACAGAAGCAAAACCCCACTGACATTGCAACAATTTGCATTTTGCGGTGTTAATTATTTATGAACATGACACGAAACAAAGAGTAATAATAACATAATAATAGCAGAGTAAATGACGAAAATGGTCATCTGATCTTCAAGCTGAGAAACCGTTGAGGTGAGTACATCCTCATGACTTTGTAGGCAGAGACGGATGATATCAGAGCCATCAGAATCGACGCAGCGTAGCCACACAACACAGCCGCTCCTATTTGGTCGCAGAATCTTGTGAACCTGTTACATACCTTGAGCCACTGTAACGCCTCTGATCCTGTTAATGCTAGCATCGAACCTTCTAGTGTTGCACAGTTTGTACCGAATGTCACATACACTGTCATCTGTTTCACATTTTTGTTCTAATTAATAAAAAATATTTGATAACAAAAAAAAAAAACTCAAAATAGCTCAAAAAGTCAATGTTGTTGTTTTTGGCATAGAAGTTAATCAGTACCAAAAAATATATTAGGGGTCGGATTGAGTGTTTTTTTTTTTCTTGGAGGCCTCGTTGTCCTTTCGAGATAATTGTCAGGGTCGGGTGGGGTATTCACTCAAAAATCAATAAAAAATCGTTAAAATTTATTTTATTTAGTATTTATTAAGAGGAATGCTAGGGGCCAGCAACTTTTGTGATTTGTAGCCATCAAGTAACCATCAATGATGGTTTTAATGGTGTGAGATTGGTATGAGATTTCATCCAATAGCTCACTTTTCTTTGCTGGTTACAAACGAGCCAAAATTTAACAAAATTACTGGTCCCTAAACTTTTTCATTTATTAATTCTAATAATAATTAATAAAAGTTAAATAAAATAAATTTCGACTGTTTTTTGTCTTCATAACATTACCCATTAATAAATATCACTTTCATGTAATTTACTACTACTACTCCTCTTCAATTGAATAAACTACTCTACCTGATCCAATAAGAACAAGATCCAAGCCAAGTATATATTAGACCCTTTATTGATTTTTTCTGAACAAGAGACAGTAGTGGTGTGTTTGCATAACCGAAGCACGTTATAACCAGCAGCCGCAGATGTTACATACACCAACATCCTAATAATAATAATAATAAGTTAAAAGCAGGGCAATTGCAGAACAAACAGAGATAGATACAAAGAATGGAAGATCAGAAGACAAAGGTTTTAATTAATTACTTGAGAGCTTTCATGTCTTTGTAGGTAGCTTTCTTCTCAATACTCAGCATGATAACCTTTGTTTGAGTGTCAAAAGCAACTAAACAAGCAGTTAGAACCAACATCACAATTGCTGAGATCCTCAAAGATGTTTCCCCTCTCGCCATTCTTAACTCCATCGTCATGAATTGAATGAATCTAGTGAATATGCACGCGTGTGTGCATACATACAAGTACTATACTCTCTGTTTACTTGATTATTATAGTGGTTGATTTGATTTGATACTCATGGTAGAGAAATGTCCACGAGCAAGTGGGATTTCTTTTTTTCCTTTTTCTTAGAACATACATAGTAATATGGATCGAAATTAATAATCTCAACCAACACCTAACCGAGTTCCTTTATTATTATTATTCATTATTATATTGTACTGCATCTAACTTACTAGCTAGCTTCTACCAACTTATTATGATTTGAATCTCAATGGATCCCTATCTTGTTTCTTGTAGCTAATAGTGACGCACTTAATTCATTTTGTCAGAAGTAACACCATACCTGTTCTCTTTATTTTCTGGTTTATTTATACATATTATGTAATATATATTTTTTAAAATATTAATGACCATGCTGCTATATTTCTTTGAGACAAGTACGTACATATATAGCTTAGGCCTAATCTTTAATGAAAGGTAGTGTGGTAGTGTGGTATTGCTTTTTCAAATTTAGCAATGTGCGTAATAGTATATTTTCTTTGTGCTGTGAAAATTGGTTAGCTGGAGGCTCATTTTTTTTTCGATATGGCAGCAGCGTATGTATTGTGCGTGGATGTGAAGAATATAGGTATTAGACATGAATGTGGGACAGTTTGTTTTGAAACAGTAAAAAGAGAAATTGGACTATTCGATTTCTTTGTTAAAAAAAATTTGCCTTCTAGTCGGATAGTTCGAGTTGTGTGGGAGAGAATTTGAATTTTGACTAAATTTTTTTAATTATTTAAACACAAATCGAAAGGTCTGACGGTCCAATTTTTGTTCCTGACATCACAGTTGCGTAAAATACCCATATACTCCATAACTGTGTTCTACACTATTTTTCTCTCCGTATCTATAAAAAAATGTGTTAGTTGAAAGGTTGGTTTTCTATCTTTAATTACTTTAATTTGCTTAGTACAACACGAACATGGCCATATATACACACACATGCACACGCATGTGGGACGAAGTTAATTAGAAAGGGCGGTACAGTTTCCTATACACTTAAGAAGCAATCCTCATTAAATTGTAGCCACATATATACTATATGGTCTGATTTCACTGCCTATATAGTATTACATAGTAGCAATTAATTTCTATTTGACTTCATAAATGGTTTGTTGCAACGTTATTCATAGTAGTTAAGGTTAGTTGAAGGAGAAACTTTTATTAGTGACTTATTTTTAATTTAATTTAATTTTTATTAATAAAATACCTTTAGAAACTTGTATTGTTAATTGGTTAAATAAATAATCCAATAATAATGTGTATGTGCAATATATAATCTAGTGGTGGGTTTCACGTACATGCACAACCGACGCAAAGACGTAATGAAAGATTGAAAGTGACCAAAGATTGCTACTTGCCATAAATTACTCGCATCCAAAGGAGTCAACTATTCCCGCTTTAGTCGTTTTCTTTCATAATTATATGATGTGAATATGTTATCTAGATTTTTAATTTGTTTCCTTATAAATCATATAAATTATATACACATCTTGAATTATTCAGATTTGCCTTATATACACACACACGTATCTTCAATTGCATAATTAATGTCATATACGGTGATACTTATTCTACTATGCTAAAGAAATTAAAACATGTATAATTGCATTGTGATTATTTTTCACTTTTTCGATATTTTATATAAATTCCTTTAATTTAGAGAAGTAATTAATAAGATCTGTTTGAGCATGGTTTATGATGATGATAAATTTAATTTGAAGAAGAAAAAGATAATAAATTAAAACAATACGAAGTGGATGGATTTCCTTGAGTAAGATCATTCAGTTGTACTTAAACATCGTCGCAATAAATTAAAGTGGGATCGGACTTCATTTCATTGTCCATATGCATGCGTTTTAATTTATTGTTTGAAGCTATGTATGTTATTTGAACACTATAATGATATGTATTTAATGAGAAATGACGATGTTATCCCGGCTCAATGGATCGTATACGTATAAAATTTGAAATTATATTTTGTCTTTCTCTGATGCTGTCATTCAGTACTTAACTTGCAACTTTCAAGTGTCCTTCACTGAGGGAAGAGTCATGTTGTGAGACAACTGCAATTAAATACACGCGTCCATCCATGCATGCTGTGATAAATAATAAAACCTAAAGAGAGCAGATGGATTAGAGGAAAAATATATCGAATTAATTAATTAAGCTTGATTATTAATGATCTGATATTATATTTTTAAATTATTTATCTAAATTTTAATATTAAAATAACTATTCAAACACCTAATAAAATAAATATCTATATGATATATTTATTATTTTGGTTTCGTTACCAATAGTATATCTGTCAACTTTTGCCAACTCTTATTTATAATTGTGTTTTATGAAAGTGTATTTGTGGATGTGTCTAATAAAAATGTCTTTTTTATAACTATGTTTAATAGAAGTGTCTTTATAGATATATTTTCTGGATGTGTCTCTTTATATATGTATTTAAAATATATTAATTATTAGACACATCTACGAACACACTTCCATGAAATACAATTATAAATAAGAGTTAACAGAAGTTGACAGATAATATGTTAGTACCCTATACTTTTTCTTATTATTTATATTGTTTAGTATCTTTATTATCTATGTATACTTTTTCTAATAATATGTAGTAGTTTGGCACATGATGATGAGGTGCATGCAAGTGCAACGCAATAAATCAATAATACAAGTGGTTGGGTCATCATATATATATAATTGAGAATTGAGGAGAGAAAATTTATGTGTGGCATGTAAGGGGCTAGTCTTTAATTAAATTAATTGATGACTTCTATTTATATAGGTGTTGCTGATGATAAGGTTCGGTGCAGCCATTAATCTCTTGATGCTTATCTTCTTAATGCTCTAGTCTAGCATAGCCTGCATTAACACTTATATAAATAGTATATAGCACACAGGTTTGGGTTCAACAAATGAGTTCATTTCTTTTTCAATCAATACAACAATTTTATATTAAAAAGTCCGGATAACCAATATTAGTTTATGCAGTATTGGTGGATGACGGTGACCGCCAGTAAATGAATTGAAATTGTAGTATTAAAAAAAATCATTTTAATTCGGTCAGAGTTATAGTTGCCACAACATGGAGTCATGGACGCCATCACGCCATCGATTTTTAATACGGTTATATTAGACTAGCGGCTGAACATGTATTTTT
>NC_029785.2:135977613-135995977 GCF_000816755.2 Arachis ipaensis | reverse complement strand
GATAAAGTGGTTTATATATTATCAGAAAAATATAGTTCAAAAAATAATGATAATAATATTATCCCGATTCAAAAAGAGTATATATAAATTAAAATACATGTTAGTTATTTACAAAAGATAATTTTGTAACACCCTATCACACGGAGCCTTACACCTAGGATGTAAAATAGAGGTGGCGAGGTGCTACGACTTCTAAAATTAAAACACATACATATAATAGTAAGAAGAATATAATAAACTAGGAGTCTTGAAAGATGGGTAAAACAAAATCGCGAAACGAAAAGCGCAACGCTCCGAAAACGGACTATCTTGCGTGTGGAGAAAACTATAACTATCAAACACAAGATAATAAAAGTAGGAATATAGAGCCAATGATACAAAATAACATTCTCCTAACTCAACCCGCGAAGCTAAGGCTACCCGGAGAATATTTATACACATATATATACTCAGAAGTGTTCTACTTAAGGAAGAGAAGATATTGAAATATCTAAAGATCCAGTTTCATTTACACAAGTCATAAATAGTGATGATTCAAAAAAATGGATTGATGCCATGAAAGAAGAGTTAAAATCCATAGAAGATAACAAAGTTTGGGATATTGTTACATTGCCAAAAGGTGCTAAATGTATTGTTTACAAATGGGTCTTCAAAGTTAAGCGAGACTCAAATGGCAATGTTGAACAATATAAAGCTAGACTTGTTGTTAAGGGATTTACTCAAAAGAATGGTGTTGATTATAAAGAAACATTTTTACCTGTTTCTAAGAAAGATTCATTGCATATTATTATAGCACTTGTGGCTCATTATGACTTAGAGTTACATCAAATGGATGTGAAAGCTGTCTTTCTGAATGGTAATCTTGATGAAGAGGTTTATATAGATCAACTTGAAGGTTTTTCAACTGAAGAAAAATGTCGTATGGTATGTAAACTTAAGAAATCAATATATGGACTAAAACAAGCCTCACGACAATGGTATATTAAGTTTAATAATACCATTCTTTCTTTCGATTTTGAAAAAAATGTTGTTGATGTATACATATACGTGGGAGTAAGTTCGTCTTTCTAGTCTTATATGTTGATGATATTTTGCTTGCAATAAATAATTTAGGAATATTGCGTGAGACTAAAGAATATCTTTTTAGAAACTTTGAAATGAAAGATATGGAGAAGGCATCGTATGTGATAGAAATTGAAAATTTTCGTGATAAATCACAAAGATTGTTAGGATTGTCTCAGAAGGCCTATATAAATAAAGTTCTAGAGAGGTTCGATATGAAAAAGTATTTCACAGAATTGCACCAATTCAAAAGGTGACAAATTTAGTCTTATGCAATGCACAAAAAAGGATATAGAACGGAAGCGAATGGAATGAATTTCATATAGTTCTGTAGTAAGAAGTCTTATGTATGTGCAAACTTGCACAAGATCGGACATTAGCTTTGTCGTAGGAATGCTAGGAAGGTATCAAAGTAATCTTGAAATGGATAATTGAAAAAGTGTTCCACAGAAATTGCACCAATTCAAAACGTGACAAATTTAGTCTTATGCAATGCACAAAACATGATATAGAACAGAAGCGAATGGAAGGAATTCCATATAGTTCTATAGTAGGAAGTTTATGTATGCGCAAACTTGCACAAGATCGGACATTAGCTTTGTAGTAGGAATTATAGGAAGGTAACAAATTAAAGTAATCCTGGAATGGATCATTGGAAAGTTGCAAATAATGTTTTAAGATATCTTTAAGGTACAAGGAATTATATGCTCATGTACAAAAGGTCTAGCCAATTAGAAGTAATTGGTTATTCAAATTCAGATTTTGGTGGATGTGCTAACACAAGAAAGTCTATATTTGGCTACTTATTCTTATTTTGAGAAGTTGCCATATCACGTAAAAGCTCTAAGTAAAGTGTTGGGGCAACATCGAATTGATCTTAATTATATTCTAACATCTCTCCTCAAACTCAAGTGACAACTTGAGTTTGAAACTTATTTAAAACAAAGAAATAAAGAAAAAAAAATGCATAAACTGATAGAACAGATATAGATGAAATGGCCAAAAAAAAGCGCAAGGAATTGCTACCGAAAGAAAGTGCAGATGAAACTGCCGGAAGGAAGTACAGACAGAACTGCCACAAGAAAACACAGATGGAACTGCCACAAGAAAACACAGACGGAACTGTCACAAGGAAAGCGCATATGAAACTACCACAAGGAAACGCAGACAAAACTGCTGGAAGAAAACACAGACGGAACTGCCGCAAAAAGTAGTCAACTGCTAAAAAACTGTTGAAAAGGTGTGAACTGTTGGAAAACTGCTGAAAAGTGATAAAGTGCGAAGAGATGGCAAACTATTGGAAGGTGACGAAAAATATATGATTTTTTCATGAGAATAAGTAAGTAGTGAATGAGCTAATCGGTGAGGTATGAAAAGCATAAAAACATTGACAAAAGAGAAGGAAAAAAATGGCATGGAAGAAAAGTATGAAAAGTACAGTGATTTCGTCAAAAGAAAATCAACCTATCCTCCTCAAGGTGGATACCATGGCTCTGATACCATATTAGAAATAAGAGACTAAATTGGAAAAAAGATTTGTGTATTATTGAGTTGTATTCAAGTTGCCTTGAATGATACAATATAGAAGGATATTTATAGGTGTTAAGAGAATCGGAATAATAAAAACGTAATATCTTATAATAAATATTCAAATATGCTAAATAATGCTAATTGATCCTAATTATATTCTAACAAATATGGCTAATTCAAGGAAGCTACCGTGAATGGAGGAATAAATAGTTATGAGGGTCATGATGAGAAAGAAATGAATTTGTTTCTAACCTTATTTTTCACTAGATTGTGAAGATATTATCAAAAAAATTTGACTCAATCTAGTTAAGAAAAGAAAATGCTAACACAAGTGAAAAAGAGAAGTATCAAAAAGAATAAAGTGAGAGAAAAAGAGAGTCAATCAACATCTAAAAATAAAGTAAAAACAAGTTATAAGAAAAAAGAGTTATTAAAGAAGATGAGTCCAATAAAAAATAGTTTAATAAAAAATAAAAACTCAAAAGATGTGAGAATAATAAAACAAAAAATCAAAAAAATAATAAAGAAGAAGAGAAGCGAGTCAAATATAAAGGAGGTATCTAATGAAAGTGAAGAGCATAAATCTGATAGTTTTGCTATTAGAACATGGAGAATTGGATCACAATTCGATCTGACTTGTTATGACAATAAGATTATTGTAAATTGTATCAAACATGATTTGGATGAGAAGAATGCTACGAGAGAAATTAGTTTAAGCACTAAATCCAAAAGAAAGAAAAGAACAACACAAATAGGAATTAGAATTGCTAGAGAATGAAGTTTGAGACAATATGATGCATTATTGGAATGAGGAGAAAAAGCTTGGCTTAGGTAATTTGTAATAAATTTTTTGGGTGTTAATATCGTCTTTGTTTTTAGTTAATAATAAAAATTTTACGGACAATAAATTATAATTTAAATGACATAATCTTTTCATCTTTATTCAGAGGTATTGGATTCACAAGTACTTTATTCTCTTATTGTTTTTAAAATTAGGGATAGTGATGAAGTCAAATATTATACGACTCTAACTTCACATTCTACCTTGCAAAATAATATATGCATGCTTTTATATTTGAGTAATTCTGCACATACAAGTGATTTTCAATACAAGTCATACAAGTCATTTATATTCACGCCGTTTCACGTTTTTTTTTGTGCCTCTTTCTTCTCCTTCTTTCTCCGTGCTTCCTCTTCCTCTTCCTCTTCTTCTTTCTCCGTGTCTCTTTTTCTTCTTTTTCGTAATTTTTCTCTCTCGTTATCATCGTCATCAACACCACCTCTTCCTCCATATTTTTTTATTGAAATTTCTTCTCCTCTTTTCGTTTTCTCTTTCTCCTTCATCAAAATCACAAGAAAAAATGAAAAAACATTATTCAAGATACTGTTTTACTGTTCTTCTAGATTTTTTTTCTAGATTGTTTCTGTCATGTGCCTAATCCTTAACCAGCAAAACATTAAAAGATTTCAAGAAGAAATATACTGTCTCCCCCTATATAATGGGTATATTTCTTAAATTCTTTGGGCGTATTTCTTAAATCCTTTGGATGTATTTCTGTAATCCTTTAGGTGTATTTCTGTAATTGTTTGGTTTATTTCTGTAATTGTTTGGGTGTATTTCTGTAATCCTTTAGATGTATTTCTGTAATCGTTTGGGTGTATTTTTGTAATTGTTCGAGTGTATTTCTGAAGTTCCATCATCTTCAAAACAATTTCAAAGCTTGATTTCAGAAATCATGAAAATAAAAAAAAATAGAAGGAGATCGAAGGCAAAGAGAGAACGTTTTCACGTTTTTTTTGTGCTTCTTTTTCTTCTTCTTCTTTCTCCGTGCTTCCTCTTCTTCTTCTTTGTAAAAAAGAAAACGAAGATGAAACACGCGAAGATAGTTCAGTAACGCGCGTGTTAAGTCCAACTTGTAAGACTTGTAAACAAAAATAACTTGTATGTGTAACACTCTTCTGTATATTTATTTTTTCCGACTTAGTGCCTGCATCGTAGCAGTAACATATTCGATCTTCTCTTGCTCCCTAACACTAGATAGTCTTTCATTGAAAATGCAATTATATAATGCAAATGGACTTGCACATGCCTAAGCTCAATATATATACTGATTATATCTATATGAAATGCTGGGATGAATGGTTAAAATTCACCTACTCTCTGAGCTCCTTTTTGTAAAGCATAGATAAGCATCTCATTGCATAAACTAAGGGATTGTGTGTGTATCACTATTAAATTATTTATTACCAGTTATTAAATTATTCAGTACCAGTTAAAATTTAAAAACCAATTGCCTATTCTAACATTTTCCGAAACAAATTAAAACATTACGATGATGACAGAGCCGTTCGGCAGTGTGTAGATAGCTAGTGGCTTGCCTCTTCGTGCTACCCTTTTTTTTGTCCTTATTCTCTGAATCTCTGTTAACTTGTTAAACATTAAACAACAACCACTTAAACTGCTTCACTGCTTGTAACGCTTGCCGAGAATAAAAATTAAAAAACATGTAACAAACGATGATTCACTAGCTTATAAGTGCACAAACCACGCACATTCGTTCTGCTCCACTAAATAATAATAATAAAACCACCAGCAATAGTGGTCTTGTTTACTAATAAAAAAAAAAGGTATTATTATTATACTGGAACATTATACAAATAATTTTAAACTGCAGAATGAATATGGGGAACACGGAATTTGAAATCAGGTGGTTAGGAGCGTGCATTCAAGAGGGAGGCCCTGAGGGAATCGGTTAATGTCTGAGCAGTAATTATAAATCATGTAATTCTTCTGCACCCATTTGAGCTTCCTCTGACCGTTTGAATCAAGCTGTTGAGAGAGCCAAGAGTTGTTATTATCAGAGGAGTTTGATGATAAGTTGCATGAAGAAACACCATTGGACCAAACACAACCATTGGCTTTCAAGTTCCTGAAGGAAGCTGTGAATGGAGCTTGGCTCCAATCTGTCTTCACAAGCCCTCCTCTTGTTGCCCAATCATCAGCGTTCCACAGGCTTGAATACAGTTTCATTGGTTGGTTCTTTGGGTAGGGAATACCAACACCCTCTAAGTTCTTGAACTCCCTTATTGCTCTCCCATCAATATAAAACCTGTTAGGTTGAATTTTGAATTAGTCTGAGTAGGTTATTACTCTAATATTATTTCAATGAAAAATTAATGTTTATGTTGTGAACTTCTGTATATGCAATACTTGAGATTTAGAAAATGACAACAATAAAAGAACACGTAACAAGAAAACTGAGAGAGAATTTTTTTTTTTTTGTGACTTAAAAGAAAATAAACAAAAACTAAGAAAGAAAAAAAAAATAAGAAACTGCTTAAGAAAGGCAGTCCCGCTGAATATTACTCTCAAACTCCTTTCAAGGCAATGGAAGCTCCACTTGGGGAGAAATAGTTCTCATTGCAGTCTTTGCCATGAGAGAGAATATAATAAGAAAACGTGTTACAAACATTTTTTTTTTAGTTTAATTACCCTCGTTAATTTATTATGAATAGGTTAATGACAAATTTTTTAAAGATAAGATAAAAAACACGACTTATTTTTATACTCACAAATCATAATTCACAGAACAATATTCGATATTTTTTCTTTTGCATACAAAAAATATTGACATGAATTATTCCAAAATAATAAAACGAGGAGAATTTATATGCATTGAGTACCAACGTACTCAAGAATAAATAAAAAGTTAAAAATATTTATTTAAAAAAATATAACTATTCAAGTTACAATCTTTTAAATAAATTATAATTACATAAAGAGATATAATTTTTAAAAAGCCAACAATAAATTAATAAAAGCTTTTAAATTATACTCTATACTAATTAATTATCATCAATTAGTGATTATTTAATTTTTATTTTTAAAAAATAAAAAATTAATAATTATTAATTGCAGTTGTTTAAAATTAGCTAGTTAAGAATGATTTGTCTATACTTCTCCATTTTCAAAATATATCTCACGTATGTTAATGTTAATATTACTCACACAATGTGTGCAGGATTCCAGAGAATGGAATAGGTGTGAAGATTTGCGGTTGGATCAAACCAGAGATAAAATTGTTGCTCTCTGCCACCTGTTCCTTGTGTATACACATTTGTATGAACTACGTAAGGATCACCACTAAGATTTCCCAAGAACTCAAAGTCTATTTCATCCCATGATATTCCATCTGAACGTAACTACATGCACAGTTTGTTCACAAATAATCATACATAACTAAATGAATATAAATGGAGGAAATAAGAAATAAGCAAATGACTTACGTAATAAGCAGTGACAGTGCCAGCAGAATTTCCAGGGACAAGCTTGATTTGCATGTCAATCTTGCCATACAGATACTGATTCTTGGACTGGAAGCCAGAGCCAGAAGCCCTGTCTAGAGACAGGGTAAGAATCTTGCCACTATTGAGAATCTTACCTCTACCGTCGCCCCAAGTGATATCAACTTGTTGGTTGAAATTGCTACCAGCCATAGAAGAAGGAGGCAATATTAGGAACAATGTTATGACAATTACAATCAATGCATCATTATTATTGTTCACACAAGAAGCAACCATTGGACAAAACAGGTTTTTATTTATGTGAGACACAACAGAATAATTCGTATTTATTTGTGATGAGAAGTAAATTGGTGTGCTACAATATTTATAGTGACAACATTGGTAATGTGTTAGAATTTGAAAAAATAAGAATAATAAAAATTAGTTGGTAGTAAAATAAGGTGGGAAGATGACAGTTGGATAGCAAATTTAGTTTGTGTCATTTTTTATTTTGTTTCAGTGGTCTATTAAATTATTAATAGAACGGTGGTGGTCTGTGTGGAAAACCAAAAATTTTTTTTGGCTCATTCAATCAATTCTTCTGATTCAAAATGGACTATGTTAAAAGTTTCGGTGTTCTGATATGTTTCAGAGAACCTATTTTATTATTATCTTTGTTGAGTCAGCTCTAGAGACATATTATGTGTTTCTATTTGATAATTCTTTTATGTTAATGTAAATTCTAGAGACACTTTCTAATTTTCTATAGACTTTATAAATTAAGAATATTATAATATCTCACGTCTTCATATTTTAAGCGGCATGATTTCAATGATATAAATTTATTTTTTAATAATTTTATCTAAATATAATTTTAAATAATGTAATCTAAATAATATTTAATTTATTACAATCTATTTTGATATAAAAGTTTTCAAATATAAATCAAGTTAACACTATTTCATATTTATCAAAATTAATTTTAGACAAATTCACATTTAAAAACTTCAATTCAAATGCAGTTATAGATTTTGTTAGAAGAAAAGTAGTTATTATTTGAAGGAAGATGAAGAACTCCGATATATCTGTTTGACCAAATGTTGGGGCTCCAAGTGTTTGGGTGATTGTGCTTTTATTCATAAATTGAGTTGGGCTTTAAGAGTAGTTTTTTTTAATTAACTGGTTGTTATTGCATTTCACCGCTACCCTCAAAATGAATTCTAGCAAATACAACCTGCACTGAATATTAATTATTATATCATATCAATTGCAAGATTTACTATAAATTTGAACAAAAAAAAAAAAAACACAATGGATAATTGACAAAATGCCAAATATAATTGACATACTTATACACTTGTAGTAAGGCATGGCTGTTTCACCGTCTAAACCACCCCTGTTATAACTGACATCTGTTTCCACTATCACCTCACACTCAGATACATTCTCTTTATTCATTGAATCTCTCATCATCATATCATTCATCCTCTTCTTTTTCTCTCCTAAATTCACAAGAACAACATGCTTCTGCCTTATCCCACTAGTGTTGTTATGGTGGCACTATTCAGTATGACGATGATGATGATGTTGTGTGGTGGTGATTTGCATAAGAAAATTGACATAACATGGGGTAACGGGCGTGCCCAGATGCTCAACAATGGCCAGCTTCTTACTGTGTCCCTTGACGCTGCCTCTGGCTCTGGATTCCAATCCAAGGATCACTATCTTTTTGGCCACTTCCAAATTCAACTCAAACTTGTTCCTGGAAATTCTGCAGGCACTGTCACTTCTTTCTATGTATATTCACTCCTCCTTCCAATCTCTTTCAATTTTCTTCATATTATTATGCTAATTAATTTTTTAATTAACTAGATAGAATGTTTACTAATGTAGTTACAATCAGAGGGATCAACTTGGGATGAAATAGACTTTGAATTCCTTGGAAATCTGAGTGGCAACCCATATATTCTTCACACTAATGTAATCACACAAGGTAAAGGTGGCAGGGAGCAACAATTCTATCTATGGTTTGATCCCACTTCTGATTTTCACACTTACTCAATTCTGTGGAATCCACTATGCGTCATGTATGTATCAATTCCTTAATTAATTAATTAATCAATCTAAAGCCATGCATGTTTATTTGTTTCATCTAACTAATAATTTGTGTACTCAGCTTATACGTAGATGGCATTCCTATTAGAGAATTCAAGAACTACGAATCAAGGAATATATCATTTCCAATGAAGAAACCAATGAGAATGTATGGAAGCTTATGGGATGCTGAAGATTGGGCTACAAAGGGTGGTGTAATCAAGACAAATTGGAGTGCAGCTCCATTCATTGCATATTTTAAAAATTTTTTTGTCAACGCTTGTGTTGAGTCTACTCCTCCTTCTATTAAGTCTTCTTGCACACACCTAAACAAAAAGAATAACAATCATAATTCCGTTGGTGAAAAATGGATCACACAAGAGTTGAAGCCCTCTGAAGTGGACAAACTCAACTGGGTGCACAAGAATTTCATGGTCTATAACTATTGTTCAGACTTAAAACGCTTCCCTCAAGGATTGCCACTAGAATGTAAAATAAACTAACAATGTCATAATTAAGATCTTCATGGTTTAGTCACCACAAAAAAATGCAAAGTCACCAAAAAAAATATACATTTCATTTTGCAAAATATTCAAAATAGTTAATAATTTAATTAATTGATTCTAGGATTGATTTTTGTTAAGAGTACTTTAAATATATAAAAATGTTGCCAGCAGATTTTAAATTAAAAGGAATAATTTAAGGTCAACAACCAAAATAGATGCATGATTACACTTCCACTTCCATGAGGTGGGGGTACCAAGTTGATGGTACCACAATGGTAAAAGAAAGAAAAAAAATGATAATATTATTTAATATGAAGTGATCTTTATACATAGTTATTATATATGTTTTTTTGTGCAATATCTTTTGTTTTTTGTACAACTTTTAGTGACTTCTATATTAGTAACTTCAAGTGACTCGGATATTAGTATTTGTAGTAGATATTATAACCAATATTAATGTTAGTAGTACTTTAAAAATCATATATTAATTTTTTCCATAACATTATTCTCTTATTTTTATACTTAATGAGTTAGTTGTTACATTCCCATATTTATGAGCACTAAGCCCTCATTTGTAGGTTAATCTCTAATCTTAACATTAAATATGTAACATTACATTATATTGCCAGTTGAATACCTAAACAACATTTGAAATGTAGTTCAGTATTAATTTAAAACTCCTAGTAATCAAATTAGTGTGTTATGCACTCTTAAATTATATAAGCATATTAATAACATGATCACATTAGAATACATTGACAAAAAGAATAATTGTTTAAAAAGTATTTTATCTATAAGACAGGTACTTGGTGTTACTGTTAGGGTTTCTTAGTGCTCTGTTAGGGTTTCTTAACGGAGTTCCTAGTGCCGTCAAGGCTACATTGTCAAGATCAATTAAATCTCAATACAAGTCTACGTAATTTGCATGGCTGAGACAACGAGGGATGAAGATCGGATCGAGGAAGACAACCTGAAAAGAGGTAGGAATGTGATTCTACTGAAAGAGGCAGACATATCAAAAGGTATTAACGCTTGCTCCAATAGTCTCTATGGCAGACTCTTTGCTTCCAAAACCTTCTCAATTGGAACCATGGGGAATGCTTTAAAGGCTATATGGGGAAATCCGGAAGGATTTAGCGTGAGTGACAAAGGGGATAATTCCTTCCAATTCTTTTTTAATAAAGAAGTGGATGTCTTGCGTGTTGAACGTGATTCTCCATGGCTATTCAAAGATTATGTACTCCATGTCAAGAGATGGAAGGAAGATCAGATCTGTGATGAAGAGATTATTTCCAATTTTCCAGTTTGGGTTCAATTTTGGGGTTTGCCAGAATCGTTTAAAACCCTCGAAGTTGGACGTAAATTGGGAGAGAATCTGGGCACAGTGTTGGAGGTAGGTAAATTTCAGATGCGAGGTAGAGAAACTAGGATTGTGAAAGCCAAAATCAATATCGATGCTACCAGGCAAGTGAGAGATCAGTTAATAGTGGCATGACCTAATAAAAAGGAGGTAGAAGTGGCACTGCGCTATGAGAGACTTGGAAAGTTCTGTACCTATTGTACGAATTGGTGGATATTGGAATGGTGGGGCACCCTTTCACGTGGACAAATCGAAGACAAGGAGAGGATTTGGTGAAGGAGAGGCTTGACCGCTATTTAGTTGGGATGGAATGGAAGTTGAAGTTTCCGAATGCAGTGGTGTACAAATTCACACCTTAAAAGGGATCTGTAAATCCCACTCCCCCGAGATTGTGTTTATAAGTGAAACAAAGAACCAATCTCGACAAGTGGAAGCAAAACTTCGGGTATGCGGCTACGAAAACTGGCATATTGTTAACCCGGCAGGAGTGGCAGGAGGACTTGTGCTAGCTTGGAAGGACAGTATCAGTGTTCAAATTATTAGCAGTGGAGAATTTTTTGTGGCAGCCGAAATTAAGGAAGTCGGAAGCAGTGAGGTATGGGTGTTCATTGGTGTCCATTTGAGTTATTCAGAACAAATTCGATCCTTACAGTTTGAGGAGCTTATAACAATGAGCCAACACATGGAAGGAAAAGTGGTAATAGCAGGCGATTTTAATGCTATAACAAGCCAAGCGGAAAAGGAGGGTGGAGGCCAAAAATCAGCAACCACCATTGCAACATTCACTAATTTTATTGACAGTAACGAATTGGTGGATATTGGAATGGTGGGACACCCTTTCACGTGGACAAATCGAAGACAAGGAGAGGATTTGGTGAAGGAGAGGCTTGACCGCTATTTAGTTGGGATGGAATGGAAGTTGAAGTTTCCGAATGCAGTGGTGCACAGGCTCACAGAGTCAGGCTCGGATCATGCTCCAATTTTGATGGATAATACAAGCCAAAGCATTCTAGAATTGCTAGAGACCTATGAGGGTTTTAGTGGGCAAAAAGTCAATTTGAATAAGTCGGCTATCTTTTTCAGTCACAACACTCCTCAGAACACAAGACTAGCAGTTGCTCAGACACTAAATATTGAACATATCGGAGCACAAGACAAATACCTGGGACTGCCCTCTATAGTTCAAAAATCAAAGAAAGCAACCTTTGGAGCTATCAAGGATAAAGTTCAGAAGAGGATTATGGGTTAGAAAAGAAGTATATTGTCATCAGGTGGCAGGCACACGCTATTGAGAGCGGTGGGGGAGGCGATTCCTATTTATACACTCTCTTGTTTCAAGCTCCTGGACACGCTGTTGACTGAGATTCATAGCATGCTCTCGTAATTTTGGTGGGGTCAAAAAGGCGCAGAACGAAGAATGGTTTGGATTAAATGGGACACAATGACGAGACCAAAGAAAGATGGAGGGCTGGGGATCAAGGATCTAAGGGCGCAAAATTTGGCTTTATTGGGCAAGCAATGTTGGCGTCTAATGAAATACCCTAATTCTACTATATCAAGAATGCTCAAAGCTAAATATTTCAGATATACAGATTTCCTACATGCAGAGATAGGAAGCGTACCGTCGTGGGGTTGGAGAAGTGTTCTTGAAGGGCGCAAGGTGATCGAGAAAGGCTTGTTATGGAAAATAGGCTCTGGCACTAATGTTCGCATCTTCCATGACCCCTGGCTCCCACCACCAGTGCCCCTTAATGTCCCTCAAAATGCACTCACAATCCCACCAAATTTGCAAGTGTATTACGTTAGTGCGTTACTAAATCCTGATAGAAGTTGGAATAAAAATCTGATTGAGTCGATTTTTTCAGTTGATATATGCAATAAAATTTTTTCAATCAAACCAACAGAGGAGGAGGATGAAGTTAATTGGTGCTGGACGAAATCTGGTATATATGAAGTTGGGTCAGGATACAAAATTGCTTATGGATTCTTTCATTCTCCTACTTCATTGAGGTCCCAGAACATACACAACAGAGTCTGGAATAGCATTTGGGAGTTGAAATTACCACATAAAATTAAGATTTTTCTATGGAAAAGTCTTCATGAAAAGCTTCCGGTGTTGCAACAAGTTCACAACCGGTTCGCATCCACTCCTGCCACTTGTCCAAGATGCATGTTGAAAGCTGAATCAATTTCTCATGCTTTGTTCCAATGCCCCCTGTCTTCAATAATATGGAGCCTAAGCTTAATAACCCATGACCTATGGATGAGAGAAGAAGAAACTTTTTTCAATTGGTGGCAACGAGTCTTATCCTGGGCAGTGGCTCAATTCGACGGTAGACAAAAGACCCCCCTCATAGCGGCGTTGTGTTGGAGCACTTGGAAAGCGAGGAATCGGTGTGTTTTGAGAAGGTAATAAGCCCAGCACCAGAGATAGTGAAAGAAGCTAGCAATTTAGTGCGTGAACTCGTGAACCATACCTGATAGATGCTACTTTTTCTTTACTCTTACTTTACTCTTCTTTAAACTCCTAGTCTTTCAGTCACAGCTGATGATAAATGAGAATACCCAATTCTTTTATACTTCCTTATGGAAACACTTTTATTTTATATTAATAAAATAATATTTATCTTTGGAAAAAAAAAATAAGACATGTACTCGGTTCAAAAAGAAAAAGTTTAAACAGTGTGATATTGCATAATAGAAAAGGATATCTACTATATTATTTTGTTTACACTAAAAAAACCAAATGTGCATCTTAAGAAGGAAGGTACATCCACACCCAACCATTCTTGCAAGAAAGCATGCTAGCCAATTCCACCATTCCCTTTTTTTTTCTTTTTTATTATTTTATTTGTTACAAATATTCTCCATTGCACCTTCCCTGCTCCTTCAATTCCTTCCACAGTTCCATAGCACAACTATAAATACCTATGAATCCTACTTCTCTGCCAAAGAAACAATTCCCTGACTCTCAAGTATTACTAACACTCTACATTATTGAAATGGCATCTCTTCATTGTTCATTAACAGTAAGTATTTGTGTCCTCTATGCATTGCTGGTATCAGCTTCAGCTGTTAGACCAAGAATTTGACATCACATGGGGTGATGGGCGGGCCAAGATGCTCAACAATGGAGAGCTACTCACATTGTCACTTGACAAAGCCTCTTGTTTCGGTTTCCAATCTAAGAACGAATTTCTCTTTGACAAGATTGACATGCAGCTCAAGCTTGTTTCCGGAAACTCAGCAGGCACTGTCACTGCCTACTATGTAAGTCTATAACTCTATCTCCTCACGATGTTTTTATTAGTTAACAGTGCTCATTGATTGATTGATTTATATATGTATATGGTATGGTATGCAGTTATCATCAAAGGGATCGAATTGGGATGAAATTGACTTTGAATTCTTGGGAAATGTGAGTGGAGAGCCTTACATTCTGCACACCAATGTGTTCAGCAATGGCAAAGGCAATAGAGAGCAACAGTTCTATCTCAGGTTCGACCCCACTACTGATTTCCACACCTACTCCATTCTTTGGAATCCTCAGCTCATTATGTAAGCATTAAGCAAGCATCCTTTAGAAATGTTATTTAATAATGTAATGTGCATGTTTTGCTAATAACACACCTTTAATTGATTATGATGATGTCAGGTTTTCCGTGGATAGTAGTCCAATAAGGCAATAAGGGAGTTCAAGAACATGGAATCAAAGGGAGTTCCATTCCCAAAGTCACAACCAATAAGGGTGTGTGTGGTTCAAGTATTACTTTGTTACAAAGATTCTATTCCCAGAAGAATCAAAGATACCCAAGGAAAAGGTGGGAATTGAAATAATGGTATTCTAATTCCCTGAAATCAAACTTGCTTAAAAATAATTTTTCAAACTTTGAACCAAACATGGGAATATGATATTTCCATCTTAAAATTCCTATGAATTATTTATAATTCCTCCAACCACACACACCCTGAGAATCTACACCAGCCTCTGGAATGCGGATGATTGGGCCACAAGGGGTGGTCTTGTCAAGACAGATTGGACCCAAGCACCCTTCACTGCTTCTTAAAGAAACTTCAATGCAAATGCATGCGTTCATTCTTCATCATCATGCAGTACTTCATCATGGCTCTCAGAAGAGTTGGACACAACAGGGCAAGAGAGGCTGCGTTGGGTGCAGAAGAATTACATGATCTACAATTATTGCAGCGACGTCAAAAGATTTCCTCAAGGTCTTCCCCCTGAGTGCAGTTAATGCATAATCATTAGCTTCTAGATGTTTATGTTTGACTTATAAGGTGTTTTTTTTTTTTTTGTTCAATTCATTAATTCTTTTATATACCTACATATACATGTACGTCAAGTAAGTAAACTACGGTGTGGTTCAGTGGTATGGGTTTCTTTCTTTGACTTTGTTACATTAAGACAGAGTAATTAAATGTAACATATGAATGCGTCTTTTGTTATAAGTCGTGGCCGAATTTATCAACTCGTCGCCGCTGCACGTGTTGTAGTCTATACATACCACCTAAAGAGGCAACAAATTAAAGGGACAAAGTGTGAATGCGATTGACCGAAAGAGGCAACAAATTAAGGAACGCAAGTATAAATGCCATTCACCTATGTTAACCGGTAATTTTAATTAAACGGATGAGTTCCCCATAAACCATTATTTTAGGAGGCTGTATATGTTAATCGGTAAATTTAATTAATCTTCTTTTTGGATTATTGGTGTGTGTAATATAGGGAAATTAAATATCGAATAACTAGCTAATAATTTTTATGGAAAATCACTATTACTACTAATTATTAAGTGATGATTTTGTTCTTACCAAATCATTAGCAATTATAAGTGACCAACTTCATCTATACTACTCAGGCTACAGAAATAAATAAATAAATACATCTTATAAAAAAAGGAACAAAATACCCTATGATATGGTTCTTACTTGTTACTATTCTGTTATTCATTCTCGTTGATTTAACGACTGTTTATTTAAGGAATAACTGTCCATTAAGTTGCAATATATTTATCTCATTCAGGATATTTCTTTCCGATTGGATGAAAAATAGTTATATTTCTCTGAAAAAAGCATTTTGATAAACGTACGCCGCTTAATAATGCTTTAAACGTTGATGTTACCAAGAGTAGTGAAAATAATTCTTCTCCTTGACTCCACGATTTTGAGCTTTTTTCTGAATCCTATTTATAAACTTTTAATTTATGGGAAAGTATGAGGAGTCAATGGAATATTTATACAATGTGAACAATGGAAATTTAGAGAATATTAGAGATATAATCATTAGTGTTACCCTTTTCCATCAGTTGAAGCTTTTGGGATGAGTGGTATCATGCATGGTATTAATCCGAAAGGTCAAGAGTTTGAGCTTTGGTGAATTCCAAAATTAGTTTAAACTTTTGGGAAGATGTTTATTATCGCTAGTACTCGGATGATTATTCTAGATTGTATGGGAGATGTTTATTTTGTAACTCAATAGCGCATTGTAATCCATTGTCTCCCTAGCGGGATCTTTAATTTATATATGGATGCCTCGGAGACCCTGTAGAGTCGATGTGATGAGAGGGAACATGAGTAACAAAAAAACTGCTATACAGCTCAATATATGCACACATATTTGGACAATGTTAATAGGTCAAATATAAATAATATATAAATATAAATGGCGAGTAAACATTGGGTGGGCTTGTGAATATCGTTGGGGAGGGGGTAGTAGGTCAAGGGTGGTGTCACCGCCATGGAAATGGTTGACCATATCCAATTGTTAAATCTTATCCAGTTTGACGCACTTAGTAGTATAAAAGTAAAGCATTGAGTTTAGAATTAGACGGTAGCCACTTACCTGAGGACAGCGACAGCATCAGCCATTAGGGTCCCAATAATGCCCCATGTAATAAGTAAAGTAAAACCGCGTTCAACCCTCCACCAATATCACCCGCCCTCGCAATAATAATAATAATAATTAACTTCTTAAACACATTTATTAAAATTTTATATATTTAGTATTTATAAATTAAATAACAAAAAATACTAAAAATTATTAATTTTAAGAATTTTTTTATTATTAACAAATTAAGATCGATAGTTAAATAAATAAGACATAGTTTTTGTTGCGGTATTATGATATGAAATGAGCTTTTGCCAGCTTTGTTACCATTGTACAAAAGTTTTTACAACTATGAACAGCTTAGCCACGTCACGGGACCTTCCCGACCCTTTTCCTTTCCCTTTTACTTTTCCTACTTAGCTTCGTTATCCATAATGATCACACGCTTATTTCCCACTATATATACCCCCTTCACTCCACAACACAACCATCTTCTCTTCTCTTCTCTCATATTACTATCAAACTCTTTCAATTCATCTATTAATTCTCCATATATATATACATGGCTTCATCAAAAGTAGTAGTGCTTGTTGTTCCCTTACTTGTGATGAGCTTTTGCATGGTGTCATGTTGGGGTGGTAACTTCAATAAAGACTTTCAGATAACGTGGGGCGATGGTCGTGCTAAGATACTCAACAACGGGAATCTGTTGACCCTGTCCCTTGACAAAGCCTCTGGCTCCGGTTTCCAGTCCACCAACGAGTATCTGTTTGGCAAGATCGACATGCAACTCAAACTTGTCCCTGGAAACTCCGCTGGCACCGTCACTGCCTATTATGTATGTAACAACTACTATTTCTATTAGTGATCATGCCGTTGCTTCGTTCTAATATTAACAAATCTTCTCCTTTTTCAGCTATCATCAAAAGGAGCAACATGGGATGAGATTGACTTCGAGTTCTTGGGGAATTTGAGTGGCGACCCTTACATCCTTCACACCAATGTCTTCAGCCAAGGCAAGGGTAACAGGGAACAACAATTCTACCTTTGGTTTGACCCAACCGCAGATTTTCACACTTATTCTATTCTCTGGAATCCTCAACGCATTGTGTAAGCACCAATGTTATAAAAAATGAGGTTCTTACACTAAAATCAGTCACTAATATATTTGTATATAAATATATGTATAGTTTAATTTATCTTTAATATATATTTATAGTGGTGGTGGCTGACTTTAATGGCTAATTTTTGTGTATACTTAGTATTATCGTATTATTATTGTTATTAGGTTACTAACTAAGCGAGGTTTAATAATTTGTGGTTATTATTATTGTTATTACAGATTCTCTGTGGATGGAACCCCTATAAGGGAATTCAAGAACTTGGAATCAGCTGGTGTTCCATTTCCAAAGAATCAACCAATGAGAATCTATTCAAGTCTGTGGAACGCAGATGATTGGGCTACAAGAGGTGGACTTGTTAAGACTGATTGGTCCAAAGCTCCATTCACTGCTTCCTACAGAAACTTCAATGCCAACAATGCATGCATATGGAAGAATGGAAGATCATCATGCAAGAGTTCCTCGTCATGGCTGTCACAGGAGCTTGATTCAACGGGTTTGCAGAGGCTGAGATGGGTGCAGAAGAACTACATGATTTATAATTACTGTACGGACAAGAAGA
>NC_029785.2:135959967-135977464 GCF_000816755.2 Arachis ipaensis | reverse complement strand
TTACGTTTTACGTTAAGTCGTTAATCGCTGCTACTTGTTGTTCTCTTTTTCTTTTCTTTTTATAAGATGTAAAAAATATGTATCACGTGTACAAGTGGGTCTTTATATCCAAACTTTATACTATTGTACTGTACTATACTACTGATTAATAATAATGAATTAAATTACTACTAGCTACTAGCACCACATGTGGTCTTAAATTATTATACCTTTTCCGATCCTTCGGTACACATCAATTTCTCATTTTAAATATGATAAAGAGAAAGTTTGGTTTTAATTAAATGAAGCTCTGAAAAGAATATCATCAATTGAAGAAAAAGAAAACTTATAAAAGGTACAAAATCCATGACAAATAAAAAAGAAACTTAATGTGAGCCATTTACAAATAAATAAAATATAATTACATCAACTTTCTTCATAATTTTAATACTTTTATAATAAAAATGATCTAATATTAGCTACTTAAAAATCAGTTTTTTATATTTTTTTTCAAAATTTAAATACAATTTTTTTGGCTAACAAGAAAGACCATAATAAAGAGATAAAAAAAAGGGAAAAAAATATATTGATCTCCAAAAATTTGATTCCCAACTTCTTTTTCTTAATTTTTGGATTTGGTGCATTAATATAGGATGTTTCTACACCGAATCATACTTTAATAACACAATTTATCTAAGTTTTAAATTTTGTAATATACAAAAAGATTGATATAGTTTGAAGTATTTGAACTACTTTTAAAGCAACGAAAGAACACGAGCCCGTTGATTTGAAGAGGTTAACTCCTACCATTCTGACACAAAATCTTCGGCATATATTGCAAATCAAAGTAGTCATAAGAATTTCATCATCATGGAAAAATTGAAAGTAGTGTCACATACTTACATACATCACGATATACGAACATCCCAGACAATCCAGTTATATGTGTCGACGTAATCAATTATCATTATTATACTCGATGATTCTTGAACATTGTTGAAACTAAAACGAACGCAGTACCTTATGAGTGTGCGTTTGAATTATGGTTTGCAAACGGAAGTTTGTATAAAATTGATTTTGTAGAATTGATTTTGATCAAAAGTGAGTTAGTATTAACGTGGTTTATATGTGGTAATTTTTATTTAAAATAGATTATAGTGAACTAAATATTGTTTAGATTACATTATATAAAATCCCTTTTAGATAAAAAAATTACAAAAAAAGACATAAATTTAACTCTAATAGAATTAATAGAATCATAATACAAAGTAAAAAAAATATTTCATACAAAAAAAAATAACAATAACAATAAAAGAACTCATATAAAAAAACAGAAGTTTTATAAAAAATAATAATATACATAAGAGAGTATTAGAAAAAAGTATTATAAAAAAAACAATAAACATATGAATAATAAAGGACATAATTGGTACATAAAGCATAAAGTTCAATTCAACGAATCAAAAAGCTAGAATTTTTAGCTTTTAGTAAACGTGGTTGAAGACAGAAATCACTTCTCTCTTCTCCAACACAAATTCAAACACACCCTCAATGGCAGTTAAGAATTTTATTTTGAGTTGTCCAACTAAAATAAAATTTTAATTTAGACATAATCTTCCCACGAAATTATTATTAGTATCCGCCAATAAGGAATACCGAAAATAACAGGTTGAGAACTAGGTAAAAAAATTGATATAATACTGAAAATTATAGTAAGAAACAAAGAAAGCAAAGCAAACGAAAGTGGGGTGGAGGCAGCACGTGAGCATTATGTTAAAAATATGTTAGCCATAAGAAGAGGTCTTGTCCCACTTGGTTGAAATGAACCAGTGGCGGTGCTGAAAGACCCCTTCTTTAAAGTTTTATTTATTTATTTAGCTGTAAATGTTCCATGCTGGGTTGGCACTTGCCTATGTCACCTTACCCAAATACCTTCTTCTTGACAACTGCATCCCCACAACTTGATAGATACTCTCTACTCATTTTAACTTTAATGCGCCTTCCACCACTGTTTTTCAAATTTAATTATTAAGAACCCAAACGCGTCAAATATGTTGTTATATCTAACCTAGATATTATTATTATTATAGTCCTAAGATATCAACAACTGTGTCCAGCTTATTAGGCTTAACTCAATGCAATTTCGCACGTCTTTCCTCATTTCATATCATCTCTAACTTGGTTGGTATAAATACCAACATTGCCTTCTCTCCTTCACAACACAAGTACTACTCAACCTTCTCTAATATCAACACTGCTACTCACTTATTACTATTGTTATTGCATTCTTTCAAAGCCATACACATGGCTGCTTCAACTCTCTCCTACTTGCTTCTAATCCCTCTTCTGATGGTTGTTGCATATGCTGGTAACTTAGACCAAGAATTTGACATTACATGGGGCGATGGGCGAGCCAAGATGCTCAACAATGGGGAGCTACTCACATTGTCACTTGACAAAGCCTCTGGTTCTGGCTTCCAATCCAAGAACGAGTATCTCTTTGGCAAGATTGACATGCAGCTCAAGCTTGTTCCTGGGAACTCTGCTGGCACTGTAACTGCCTATTATGTAAGTTATTGTCATTGTTGATATTATATAATGTTGTGCATGCATTGTGATTGAAGTTTTGATAAATGTGAGTTACTGTGTGTGCAGTTATCTTCAAAAGGAACAACTTGGGATGAGATAGACTATGAATTCCTTGGGAATTTGAGCGGAGATCCATACATTCTTCACACCAATGTTTTCAGCCAAGGCAAAGGAAACAGGGAACAACAATTCTATCTATGGTTTGATCCTACTGCTGATTTCCACACTTACTCCATCACTTGGAACCCCCAAAGGATTATGTAAGTCCTCATTATTATTGAAGAAAATCTCATGCCGTAAGCTGTTCAAACTGTAATGTTGATGGTTTGATGAACCAGAAGGGATTAAAAGAGAGAGAGAAATAAGTTTTTCTCATTGTTGAAGAGAATGAAAAATCCCCTTAAAAAATATTTGTTGAGTTATTACACCTTATATACCATATACTCTAACTAAAAAATAATTACAATAGTAAGCCTATTATTGATAAAGAAATAATCTAGGTAACAATTATTAATTGCATAAGCTATGTGTATATACTAATTCTATTTATGGAGACTGACCATATATTTATTTGTTTCAATCTTGATTCAGATTCTCAGTGGATGGAACTCCAATCAGAGAGTTCAAGAACTCAGAGAGCATGGGTGTCCCCTTCCCAAAGAGCCAGCCAATGAGAATATATTCAAGTTTGTGGAATGCAGATGACTGGGCAACAAGAGGTGGACTTGTGAAGACAGATTGGACAAATGCTCCATTCACAGCTTCATACAGGAACTTCAATGCTGATGCTTGCATATGGTCTAATGGAGCTTCATCTTGTGGTTCTGGTTCAGGTTCTTCCTCTACTAGCAGTTCATGGCTTTCACAAGAGTTGGACACTACAGCACAAGAGAGGCTAAGATGGGTGCAGAAGAACTATATGATATACAATTACTGCACAGATGCAAAGAGATTTCCACAGGGTTTTCCTCCAGAATGCAGAACCTCTTAAAAACAGACAAAATATAGTGCCATTCTAGCTACTCTAGTTTCGGATTCCACTATCATTTTATTGATGCAGCTATTGTTATTGTAATTTTCATTCTTTCATTCATTTTCAATTTTGTCACCACTACGATACTGATTATGTATTCTTTTATGTATGAAATATATATATTCTTTTTCTGTGTTATATGATATATCTTGTGTCTTTTCACTTTTGTAATTTCTCATGGCCGCGATAACAAAAATAAGGTGCCGTGGAACAATCAAAGCAAATTTATAAGGTACCTTGCAATGTGATAAAAATATATTCGGTTCCACCATGGCCAATTATCCTAGGGGTAGATCCAGTATCAGACGAATAGCCAGAATAACTTCTTGTAAGAACCTTTAATGTTTCTAATACAGCTAAGCATAATCAGCAGAACCGATGTACAGTTAAACAACTCAAATTTTATGCCTAAAAAATAATTAAAAAAAGAAAGAGCACCCTAGTAGACACATGACAAAATAACTCGATACAAGTAGGTAAGCTCATTTATACATTAATCAACTGAGTTGATAAATCTTAGTTAAAATACAAAGTGATCCATAAACATTCGACCCTAGAATCCCAAAGCCAATGGAAAGAAAATAAGACGAGTAGAGCAGCAACATCAAAATCAGAATGAAAGACAGAACAAATGGCAATCGAGGTTTTTCCTAAGCATCAACATACTGTACAGGACATTGTACTGTACAAGGTGCCGTCAAATAAAATACACATGCATTAATCAATATCTAGTTGGCACTGACGAAGACAACTAAATTTGCAAAATATCAGTGAGATCTTAAGGCTGCTGTTAAGCTTGCAATTCTTGTCAAACAACCTAATCATCTAACTCCTCTATCTGTGCCCGCTTCTCAGCTGCTATCTTCCGGATAAAGAAGCCCCACCTCATTGCTGCCTTGATCTTTAGCCATCCCACAACTGCTCTGCCTGGACGAGCGCGATCCTCATCAAAGTTTGGCATTGGCGTTTGCATAAATGATGGGAATGAGAAGCTATCGTCAGTATTCGTGGGGGCATGACCTCCCATGCTGAACAGGCGAAGCAAGTGCTGCATGTCCTCATTCTCTAGCATCTCGTGACTTCTTAAGCGGATTTCTTCCTCTGAAAAGAATTCATCAACACCCCTGTCCCTGTTGTGTGACCAGTCATCGAATGGATTTAGAGTAGATGGCTGGACAGAGGAGCTACCAGCGTGGAACCCTGATGATGATTGAGGAGGACCAAGAGCTAACCCAACCGTGCTATGATCATTTCTCGTGTTCTGGCTTTGGTGCGCATTGTTCATTAATTGGTCACTAGACAGGTATAATGAACTGTCAAACTGGCTCCGGGAGTTGGAGTTTGCTATCAGTGGCTGGTTTGGGTATCTTGTTACCAAATTATCATTATAACCTGAAAGTGCATAAAGTTAGCATGTGCGTACTCTAAGGGGAACAAAAAGACACACACACACACACACAAATCAGAAAGCCATAACAAGAAATAATACTCAGGAGAGATGACAGCCCCAACCCAGAAGAAACCAGGTTAAATTGGAGGTTGAGGATGCTTACCTCCAACCAGCATCCCTGAATTCATTTGATGTTGAGATGGAACAGACACTGGAAGGGATTGTGATTGCAGCTGATGATCTAAACCAGTAGTGTAATTGATTGACTCCATCGGAAGTTCATTTTCAGGTGTATCCGGCCTATCATTTTGTGCAGCACCCACAAGTGTTTTCCCATCATACTCTACAACCTGCTCCCAATTCTCATATGCCTTCTTCACCAACGAATCCACATAAACCTGGACTTGCAAAGGTATTTTAACGGTATCATAAGTTTAGCTGTGTTATGGTGGTATATGCATGAGGGAGGGAAAAACATATACAGAGCATTGTGAAAACAATTATATTATTTCCACCAACAGAAAGGCATTCCCAACTTTTAGAGAAAAACAAAGACCACGCAGCTCATAGATGTGGTTAAAAATAACACCAACATTTCTCGTATCTTCTGGGTAATAAACATAGAGCTTCCCACTTAGGACACAAGTCTTTGCATGCTCTAAGAGAGCTTCCCACATCTTGTTTGACATACCACTTCCAAGGATCTACATTTGAATGATATGAGAAACTGCCTGGAAACACCTAACTTCAAGATTAAGACACAAATCTAAACTTACATTCCGCAATTTCTGTTGATCTTTAACCACAAGACGAAGAAAGTCTTCAACAGTGAATATTCCAGCATTATTCAGCTTCTTGTGAAATGACCCATCCTTGCCTATCTTCTCCAGTCTCCATACATCATCAGTCAATGCCGGAGGATAATGCTTCTTATATACTGTAAAGACGACAAACTATTAAAATTTGAAGATGCTATCACGGTGTAGGAGCAAGCAGATCACTGATGCTAAAGAAAATTAAAAGATGCAAAATCATGTCCCTACATTCTCCTCTATGATCTTTGACTGTAAAAGCCTCTGTTTTAGCTTCACGGATGCGCACAGACTCGGAAAAACCTTGCGCAACCTTCAACCCAAGCCTGAATTTCCGGCTCCTTATCCAGCTTGAATTATCTGTGAACGTCAGTTCCCCCAATGTCCCAACTCCTTCTTTGAGTGTCACTTGCAGCTCCCCAGTCAACAGGGGTCTCTTTCCTTCACGTTCCTTCACCACATGGCTTTCAAATTCCTCTTGAGTCCAACCTTCATCATCCTCATTATTAAAATCACCCTCAAGGACAACAACATCAAGTTTCATACAGGCTTCTGGACCAGATGTCACAACACTTCCAGTATTGGCATCAATAAGAACAACATGGATTGGAGCCCCCTGCTCGCCTTCCACTTTTCCTCCAGTGAATAGGGGAAGAGACAGCCGGGACCTAAAATGCAGCTGCAGGTTCCTGCCATCCGGACCTTCAATCATTTTTGGAGAAGACCTGGAAATTTTCACATATAAGAAAAAAGTACTAGATAAATCACTTTCATTTAGAAATCAGCCAATAACTCTTTTTTGGGGCAGGTCTGAGTATATAATCATATAAATAGCCACCATGACATGAAATTATTAAGTGTCATCCTATTGCTTCATCATATTGCAGTCCACCACCATAAGATAGTTTCCAAATAAAGAGAAAGGATCTCATCTTCAACGCCAAATAATTTGGTCTACTACAGAAAAAAAGGACTAAAAAGTAAGAATATAGAACTGTCTATTTATAACTTCCTGGCATCCGATTCTATCTTTGCATGATCAACATACAAATGCAGGAACAGGAAAAAAACATTCCTATAGATTATGGGAAAATATTTAGAAATTAATTTCTTCAAATTTTAAATAATTCTGATACCTTCCACCACTAATTCTTGCAGGACCCAACTTCACAAGAGCACGCTCCACTTCTTCACTCACCTGTTTAACAAGTACATTAAGCAAATTATAACCTAGTGTAGAAAATTAGAAGAATAAGGAATCACATCATAAAAGATCACATGGCAAAGTGATGTTTTTTAACATATGATCCAACTAACAAAGACATATCAAGGGAATAAGTAATTGCATTACTTAAAGTAAACATACAATATGCTGTAAACTAAAAAGGTCTCCTGATTCTAGCAAAATTAGTAGGTAAACTAATTTCTGATTAAACAATGCCAGTAGCCAAGAGAATATCTAAATCAATGATGCATCATGCATGGTCAGCATGGATAATCCTAATCTATGATGGAATATCCAAATATTGCTTGAAAAACAAGTAAAAGGTAAATAACCTTTTAGAATATAGAACCATTGTGCCACCCGCCAAAAAGAAGTGGAAAACAAACACACCAAACAGAAATCTAAATATTGGAGAGCAGAATGAAGAATTTCTTACAACTCTACGAAGAATAGGTTCTAATGATGAGCAAAGTTTCTGCAAACTGTCCACCTTGAGAGCTTCCACAATAACACTGCAAAAGGCAATGTCTATCAAGAATAGGAAAATAGATAAAGAAACATAAAACAAATATGCATATGGGTGAAGACTAATCTCAGGTTAGCACATAAAGTACAACCACAACTTCAACTTAGGGATAACAGGCTCTTCTTGTGATAGCGCATATTCTATTTCAACTACCAGATAAGTTTGAGAGCCAACAAAAAAAATAAATACAGAAGAGATAACTAATTCTAAAAAGTATATCTTTAAGTGGTATGCAGGGGGTTCAATCAAACTTTGGTATTCCTTTCACAAGCTTCCAACGGGAAAATTAGTAGGTAGGCGGCTTGCTGGTTAAAGAACTAGCAGTGCGATATGCCCAAAAATAAATTTAGATTAATTACTCCCTACCCACACACACACCATAAAAACAAAAAGGCCTAGCAAAAAAGACTATCTTCTCAAAATATAAATTACCAAACGCTATGAAGTGATGATTGTAAAAAAAATAAAATGATGGAAGATGAGAGGGTAAGGAAGAAGCACCTGGCAAGAGCAGGCCTCTTTCGTTCAGGCTGGTCATCTTCTCCACCTTCAAGAGACCTCTTCCCCATGCTTTTTGCGTCCCCAGCTGCCCTCTGCATTTCACACTCACTCACTTCTAATAATAATACCCTAAGTTACCAAATCTGCAACAACTTCAGAAAACCACTAAAGTCAATCACCATTATGCAATACACGCCACAAAATTATCATAGTATTAATTATTAATTATTATTAATAATAAACAAAACAGAGAAACCCTAGCAACAATAGCAAAGGAAAGCTAGAACAGATCTAGAATACCATAACAATACAAACAAATAAAACCGGGAATTTCACTAAAATCTTCAAATTCCAAGCTTGCCAAACTCCAATCCCCCAAACGAGCAATCTCGACCGCCAAATTCCACGAAAAATTTCAGGAAAAGGGAAAAAAAAGAACTAGAAAGGAGCTGAACTCACCAAGAAAGCCTCTGCTGGTTGCAGAAGTGGAAGTTGAAGAACGGAACCCGGGAAACTAAACTGGATGATGCTTAAGGTGTTACTGTTGCTGCTCCAGAGAGAGAGAGAGAGAGAGAGAGAGAGAGAGTTTGGTGAGAGAGAGAGAAAGAGAGAGAATCGAAAAACTAAATAAGGAAAAAAGGGAGGGGGGTGTTGGCGTTGTTGAAATGTAAAAGAAGTCATTCAGTTTTCGTAGGCTCGTATAATTGTGGTCAACACTGGCGACTTTGTCTCTCAGCTCAGTGGGGGAGGAGCACTCATCTCCTGCGTTAAGGAACACCCTGCTCTCTTCCTACACTTACCCAAATAGGGATAATCCTAGTCGTTTATTCTTCTCCGCGGTGGCGCGTGGGTTTGATGAGCGGAGCATGATTGTTTACGGATTCGGTGGGTCGCTGTCGTAGAAGAGGAACGGGAGCGATCGTAGCCGTACGTTAGTTGGATGAGATAACAACCACAATGGGGCGGGCACTTGCCACGTCACTGACGACACCTTGTGCTTGTAGCCTTGTAGTTTGCTCGGATGACGTCACCGTCATGATAATTGGCTGACATCCTCCCATCTTGTTCATACTCCTATTTCTTACATGAACTAAACAAAACTAATTGTACAACAGCATACTCCAAGTAATTAGCTACGTCCTCATATGGAGATTTTACTAAATTCAAATCTTATGAAATTTATTTTCAATTTATTCATATGAAAAGTGAAAATCACAAGGTATATATTAAAATCAGCTATTAATATAAAATATATATTAAAATATAAATATATATTAAAAATAAATTAAATAATATATATATTTATATACAAATATATTAATAATTAATTTTAGTGTATAAATAATATTTTTAAAACTAAAAAGGGATATAAAAAAAAATCAGTATATTATATTTTTTTTTTCCAATTTATTATACTCGAGCTCAAGATCTAAGGATAGCAAGTCCTGAAGTACTCATGCTAACTAAAATTAACCGGCAATAAAGTAATGTGCTGAATATTGAAACCTTACAACGAAATTAACGGAAAGAGAAAACTAACGACATTGATTCCCTACTAATTGAATATACTTATCTTCAAATTACTATTATTATGGTTTACAATTGACATCACAGAAAAGAATAATATGGATTTGGAATCTCCTCAGGTGCTTCTCCAACCCCCTTGACCTAGGGTAGGCCAAAATCAAAAGAATAAAACACCAATCTTGTCGAGCAAACATTAAACTTGTCGAGGATCTCAATTATTGCTTCCACTAAATTCTTCAAGCCTCTTATAAAGTTTGACAAGTATCTGATTACAAATATCTGTAGACGTGCAGGGTCCACACAAGAGATATATGACATTACCAAGAGGCCTCATGTAAATTCCATCTTCCCGAAGATTCTGAAGTAAGGATCTTGCATACAAGGAGGCATACCTGTGGGAAAATATATATTTTAGCAAAATCTATTCAACTCATGCCCACCTTTGTTCCCACAAATCGAATAGGTGGATCATCAAAATGATCAAAATTGAAGATTTATTTGTACATTTTACCCAGGAGATGATGAGAAAACAAGTTTGAAATTTGAGAAACAAAAAAAACCACAGGTATAACAATAATACTGAAATTTGAGGTGTTCAAAATTATTGGAATGGGGATCTAAGGGAGAAATGGGATGAAAATAATACCCAGCATTACGTCCTTCTGCTTTTAACTCCAAGGCACAAAGAGTCCCCAATGCAACTACTCTTTCAACTGCAGGATGTGACGAGATCTTGTGAACCATTTTATCATCCCATAACTGAAAATACACAACACAATATCAAATGAACATAACTTTATAGTGAACAATGATAAACTCGAGTGGGTATATAATATAAACCAAAATGATGTCACTATCAGATCTCATAATTTTAAGGAAATCATACAAACAAACTAGTTCAAAGAAAAAAAACTGCACTTAATCATACCTCCTTAAGTAATCTTCCTCCGGATGTGGCATTAGGGTTGGAACAAGGATCTTTAAACCATTGGATTGATTTAACAGCAGCCATGCAACCCAAAGCATGTGCAGAGTAAGAATGTCCATGCAAGAGAGCCTTGAGCTAACCAGAACAAGAGGACATATCACATTAATATGACATCAAGACACTGTTGAGGAACATGGCTTTCCATAAACACGAAATACTAGCACTAAAAGCTATATGGCTAAATCAAATATCAAATATTCATAAAAATTTGGAACTTAAAAATAGTAAAGCCATGATTTGTTGCATCCAGAAGCACTGAAAAATAAAAATAATAAAAATATATATATAAAAAGAATGTGGGGAAAAATAAACCTTTGATTCTCCAATAAATGAATCAAACACAGCATTTGTTGCCAAGGTGGCAGCCAGTGGTATAATTCCACCTGTCATCAGCTTCCCAAAGCAGGCTATATCTGGTACACAATGGATTAGATCCACTGCAGTCTGAAATGAAATAAAATTGCTAATCAAGTAAACGAAAAGAAAGACAGTTTTCTTTTTGTAAATAAGAGAAATGAGAGGTTATCAAGGTAAATCACCTCTACTCCCAAACGCCAAAAACCTGTAAAAATCTCATCAAAGATAACCGGAATGTTTCTACTCCGACACTCGTTAACAAGTACTCGCTGAAACAATGGATCAACCATATGCATTCCTCCAGCACCTTGTATAACTAAAGAAAAGTTCGGGTCCAAATGAGATTATAGAAATTTAGGGAAGTAGGTGCAACTATTTTAATTTAGAAATCTAAATAGACAATGGAACAACTAAAGAATGAAAACGTCTTAAGAAACCAAGACAGAAAAGCAAGAAACTTTTGATTTTTGGAAGATCTAGAGAGTAGAGACCATATGCAATATTTTCCTTACACAGGAAATTGCATTACTGTGAGCATAGCTCTAACATATATCACGTTGATGTGTGTTAAGTGAGTAAATGATTCTTGTTCTGTTTTTCTCATTCATATTTATTCATTGGAGAAAGTAATATCAACAGGTAAGATCATTAGAGGGAAAGGAGGAGAGTTTGGAATTAAAATGACACTTCAAATTATGCAAGCTCATAAAATTCTTGCCTGGTTCCATAATCAATGCTCCAATATTATTGGACCCTCTATATCCAGATAACAGTTTTGATATGTAAGATGAATAGACTGCAGCAAGCTCAGAAGTATCCCTGCCCTTGAGAAATATTTCGTCACGTGAAGCAAAGGCTGTGAAAGTGTCAACAAAGAATATGACGATATTCTAAACAAGAAAGGAATTAGTGTTGAAATTTTGAAGCTTACTGATGTTACCAAGTTTCAGATTTTCAATCTGAAACCCTTCAGGCAATGAAAGACTCCACGTATTGTTGCTCATGAAGACAGAAGGAGGATCCACAAAAAGACCTCTTCCTGTGTACCTATGAAATTAAGAATTGAAACTTAGAAGGGTTTCAGAAGTATAAACTAGTTTAGAAAACAATAGTACAGGAGAGCAATCTCGAAAACAAGCTCCAAGCATTTATCAGCTTCCAACACCTTTAATACTGCAACATTGGCCAAGAGCCCATGTTAACTGGATGCCAAAACTAAGGAGCCCATGTAGCTGAGTTCACTCTAATTTAATATTTATCGCATATCTCCTTGATAAAATACAGTTCACTTTTATTCCCCACATATGTAGTAGAAGAAAATGTCTATACCATGGTTGCTGCAGGAAGCCTGTATAAGATGATGGGGCTTGTGCTTCCATAGCACCCAATGTGTCACCATGATAAGATCTCTGAAGTGCGAGGACCTGAAATAATTAAAATCGCAATAATTAACAGATATATGTACTTTATATAATAATTAAAAATAAAGTGGAAGAAGTTCCTTCTCATTATAATTTATACCAGGTATTTGAAGAAGATAGTGAACAAATACACAAGCACCTAATGGCAAACTAGAGTTTGAAGTTTGAACATAATATATCTGATGATACCATTTTCCACCATCATGTAAACTAATCATACGATGATAGTACCTTTCTAGAATATCAACCTCATACCTCTTAAACTCAATATAATCATGCAAAAGCTGCAGCAGATTAATTAAAAGACAAAAGGTACCAACCATGAGCTCAGTAGATCTCTCATTAGTGGTATCCTCAAGACAATTGCGAACAAGTCCATGATCAACAGAAAATTTACGAAATGCCATCTTGAGTGCAATTTCAATTGCAGTGGATCCATTGTCAGAAAAATATGCTCGAGAAGCCCAACCTACATGAACACTAGCCCATGAAAAACTATATGGAAAATGGAACATTTTCAGCAACTATATGAAGAATTTAAAGCTGCTTCTAACATAATAATTATCACCATCCAATGGATAATTCTGATGAATAGTAAAATTGTTTGTGTAGGCAGTAGGACTGTACTGAAAGGTAACATTCTAAACCCTAGTATATCTTAGGATGAGAATCATAGTATCAGATGATAGAATAAATATTAATTACATGCAACTATATAATATTCTTATTATTAAGAGAGGATAGAGGAGGTGAGGGGAGAGTGGTTCAAACATGAACGTGAGGAAAGGACATCCTAACCTTTTCCCACACCATCAAGCAAAAGCTCAGCACAATTTAACGCTGGTTCATGAACATTCTCAGGAAACATAACATGTCCAAATCTTGCAGCAGCATATCCCATCTCCCTAGCAAGCTCAGCCTGAAATCACCTAAACGGAAATATATATACATGAAAGGAAAACTTCAGAGATGCTTTTGATAAGGTGCATCCAACTCTTAATAAGCTTTGCAAACATTTGGCATATAATAGCAAGATACCTAGAAAGTCTAAGTACACTACTACAAGCAAAATAACCACCAAGCCTTTTCCCACTATCAGCCAACAATTTTACAATCCCATCCAACAATAAAAGAAAGACTTAAAGAACATATTTCAGAATAACCAGCTGGAGAGAGAGAGAGAGAGAGAGAGAGAGAGAGAGAGAAGAGGGGATGACCTGCAATATAGCATTAGGTCCTTGAGTCCACCAGCTAGCACATGCATCAAATAGCGGAGCTACAACTTCTGTGCTCTGAGCCTTTAAAAAACCCCAACAAATTAGAATCATGTAGTAACAAGTTATCACTTATCACCATATAATGACACCTGTAGTAATTATATAGAATTCATGACTCTAATTCTAAAATAAACACTAAGTGCAGCAAGTTCAAGATAGTTCGGTCTCCTAAGATATTCCATGTAGTATTGCAAAATAAAAATTCATAGATTTAAGAAACATTATTAAAAGTAACTAAATAGATAAATATAGTAATAACAAAAGATAAAAGACAAATGGCAATTAATCAAAAAAGTTTTGAGGATGAAACCAAATATTCCACTCGAAACAAACCTTAAAGACTGCAAAGTTCTCACCACAACGTGAATCAATTACTGTTACCGCTCCCTCTGGTACAAGCTTGTGTTGAGTGAAAGGCCACCAGATGATATCCCTTGCCTTCCTTGGCATGTCATGAAACTTTTTAACTCTCTCTAGATAAGCAGAGACCATTATTTCCCTTAGATTACTAAATAAATTATGAGAACCTTCAAACCATTCCATTAGGTCATTCGATGGATCTTTTGGAACAGGGGGTAGCACTAGAACAGGAAGCCTGCATGAAGAAGTGAACAACAGTATATAAGTAAAGATCATACTGAAAAACAGAAGAAAAACCGAGACAAAAATAAGGAACATAGCTTATCCTTCAAGAGTATGAAGATTTCTCTTTATGTAATGCCACAAGCAGAAAGCAATATAGCAACTAGTATGATCAAGCTTACTTGTTACGCATATAAGACATTATTGGACCCTCGTTTAGAAGGCCGTGATCTTCAAAAACAACAGCAACAACATCATAACCTCGAAGAGTCAAGCTCTCATAAGCAGAAATTGTTCCAGAAATACCTCCCAGCCTCCCATCTCCAACCAGAATTGCCGGAATACGGAAGGGCCTGCCAGAAAAATGACACAAGAAACATAATTCACGGGAAAAAATCCATGAATACAGCACAGCACATCTATGCCACAACATGCACCACAGGTTTATTATCACTTCCTGAAAATACATGTACCACACTTTTCACTCTGCCAAAACATTAACAGTTTGACCATAAAATTCCCATGGCTACAATCTCAAAAACATTAGCAAGGTTCAAATAGCGGACCTAGAAAAATGTGCAAGCCTTTTGCATTAACATATAAATTGAGACAAATATTCATTTGAAATTGAAATTGTAACTAAAGTACCGAAATTCTGGAGCACCAAATTCACCTATATAAGTCACATTGAAGTGATCCAGAAGCACCGGGACTCGCAACTCCACCTGCAGTTTCCACCACACACATAACCTCTGATTTCTCCTTACCAACCCCACTTTCCACCACCTCCCTGAAACACCTCTGCAATGTTTCCAGCACCACCGAGTCCTCCACAGCTCCACTTTCCCTCTCTGCCGCCAAATGCGGCGACACAGCCTCTTCCCACGCGTACAGCGTCTTGCAAAACAACCGCGAAGACCCAATCCCCTCGCCGCCGACCACGTTCTCTTCCTCCGGAAACCTAGCATCGTTGCCACGGTTCCCCGTAACAGCGGAGGAGGCATTGAGGAGGACATGTGAGGCGGAGAGGGAAGGGCGGGGGCCGGTGCTGCGGAGGAAGAGGTGGCGGAGCTTCGTGAGGAGGAAGCGGGAGTCGGAGTCGGAGGGGAAGCCGGTCTGGAGGGGCTTGAGGTAGTGGAAATATGAAGGGGAGGAGAGGAGGGATGAGGCTGCGATGCCGGTGGAGACGAGGGTTTTGCCGATGCCGGTGTTAGATCCCCATATGATGTAGATTGGGTGGGAAAGCGGTAGCTCGAGCGGGTGAGATGTAGCGGAGGAGAATTGGCGGCGGTGGCGGCGGAGACGGCGAAAGAGAAGGAGAGAGTGAAAGCGGAACATGGCAGAAGAAGCGGGGACTGGAGACTGAACTTGTTGCCAACAAAAGGACTGGCGGGGAGTGTGGGTTTAAAAGGAGAGAAAAGTAATACTACATAATTACTAAAGAGGAATGCTAGGAGCAGCAACTTTTGTGATTTCTAGCCATCAAATAATTATCAATGATAATTTTAATGATGTGAAATTAGTGTAAAATTTTATTTCAAAGTTGCTGGCCCTAGACTTTTTCAATTACCAAATATTATTATTTTCGTCCAATACTTTGCATTTATATTTAGGCTATGTTTGGTTGGAAAGAAAGAAATAGAGAGGAAGAAAATAGAAAGAAAAGAAATTGAGTGGATTTTTATTTTCTTTAGATGTGTTTGGATGGAAGAAAAATAAGAAGGAAAGAAATGTTATAAAAAGACAATTTAGCACTATATTATAAAATATATTGAAAAAGTGAAAGGGTAGTATTGGAAGTAGAGAGAGAAACATTAGTTTTCTCTCCATTTTCTTTTCAATGTTGGAGAGAAAAAAAATTGATGGCCCCACCAGTTTTTTTTTTATCCATTTTCTTTCCTCTTTAATTTTCCTTCTTAACCAAACAAAGGAAAATAATCATTTTCTTTCCTATTTTCTTTCTTCCATTCTCTTTCCTTCCATTTTCCTCTCAAACAAACATAGTGTTAGAGAAATGTAACTTAGGACTAAAGTAGATATATATAATTTCATGGATCTGGTTTTGATAAATTCAAAATGTTTGGACTATTAAATGATGTTAATATTAGAATATATTTTTTTTAATAATTATTAAATAGTTTTTATTTAATTTTATTTATTAATTTCTCTTTCATATATTATTTAATTTTAAAATTTATTTTTTATTTTTTATTTATTATTTTGTTATTCATTATTCATATATTTTATTTTATTTAATAATTTTATTAATAACAATTTAGAACTATACAAAAATAGATCATTTATCAATAGTGACTTAAATTCTAGCATGGTATGTTTTATGAATACAACTATAAATTCAATGATGTAGGAATAATTTTTACTGATTTAATTTTTGAAAGTCATGTGTTATATTGTATCATTGAGATTCAACCTTCTTTTAAATTGCTAATGAGTTATAGCTCAAATAGCATAGTCTCTACATATTCAATTAAGAGGTTGTGAGTTCGAGTCTCCTATCTTTGATAAAAAAAAAAATACTTCTTTTAAATTAAATTATTACTGAAATAATAAGAAGAAACAATTTGAATCATTCGAGAAGAAAAAGTCATACAATAAAATATGTTTAATTTATTTGATGGTGTAAAGGATCGCAAAAATGTATTTTTTGTGAATACAATCGATTGAATAAAATACCAATCGATTAGTAAATAATGAATTTGATTCTAAATGGATTAACTCAAATCGATTGTATGCATAAAAAAATCGATTTCTTTGAGTTAAAAATCGATTGATAGAATGAGTTATATGTTTCCTTAATTGATTGTTGTTTGTATACAAAAATAACATATTTAAGAGTTTCAATCAATTGTTTTTTCATCCAATCAATTGAATAAGTTGTCTACTCAATTGGATTCCTTAACTAATTAACTGGATAAACAATAAAATCAATTGACTAGAAAAAAAAATTGAACTTTTGCTCTCTGTAAAACAATTAATTGTTTTAAAGAAAAGTGATTTTCAATGACAAACCAATTATTACTTGAATGAAAAAATTGATCATTTTTTTGTAAATTGTAATTTTTGCGATTTCAAAGAATGCATATCTGACAATTGATAAACGATGATCACAAAATCATTACAACAAACCGATAGTCACATTAAAAAGAGATTTATAAATAATTACAATTGTAGAAATTGGACAATTAAAAACAAATTAATGATAAATTATAAATTATTAATATTAAGATTGAAAAGATAATATTAGGTCCAAACTCAAAATAAAAAATAGA
>NC_029785.2:135948920-135959167 GCF_000816755.2 Arachis ipaensis | reverse complement strand
GAAAAGATAATATTAGGTCCAAACTCAAAATAAAAAATAGATGAACAATGAATAATAAAAAATAGATAGTAGATTTTAGAATTAAATAATATATAAAAAAACTAATTAAAAAATAAAATAATAAAGTATTATTTTAGTCTATAATGTTTGGGTGAAATCCTAATAGGATTCGTAATATTTCAAACGTCTTATTTTATTTTCAAAAGGTTTCAAACATATTATTTAAATCTCAAAATGTTTTAAATTGATTCAATGTTGTTCTATTATTAAATTTAAAATGAACAATTAACATTTAAGAGTCAATAATATTTTATTTTAGCATGTAATTAAAATCGATCTATTAATGATTACCAACATAAATGTCTTTCTTTTTATTTTAAAACGTTGATTTTTTTTTTTTTTTGTGGGAGAAGGGTCAAAAACCCAACAAGAAGAAAAACAACTAACTAAACATTTTCATGAGAGGCACTCCAAAAACATCTTACATAAAAAAACTTAAAGCATCAAAAGATACTGCTTCCAAAACATGGAGACCCAAGGATAGATCATGCCTTTTTTAGCGAAGTTATCCGCAACTGAATTAGTTTTATGCGTCGAGGTTTGCTGCTCTACAAGATCTAGCATGTGAAAAAAATGATATCACTAATGTGGAAGAATCAAATGAAAAGATACATCGGACAAAACATTTAGACCTCCCACTCAGCCAATTCAATTTGACCCCAACCCGAATGTTTCTACTAGTCCAACAAATGTTAGCCCAAATGCCTTTTGTAGTGGTACCTATGAGAGAAACTATAACGGTAACAAAACTAGCCCTGTCCCTATTAGAGCTAGCAAACTTAAAGCCCAATCCCAGCCCCAAAACCCTTCTACTCTTATCACAAAACAATCTAACACTAAACCCTTCTACCCTATTAGGGCTGACGCGCACGCATCACTTTGCTTTTCTGACTTCCACGCGCGCGCGTGGACGACGCGCACGCGTGACCCTATTTTCAACAAAAGTTAATTTTGAGTTTTTTAAAGCCGAATTTCAGACTTTTAAGCCTCTATTCTCACCCTTTAAGTCTTAAAGCCTTATAATATGCCTAGTAATGAAAAGAAGCTAGGACATGTGGTAACTTGTGGAGGAAGTAAAGTGAGAATCAATGATGAATGATGAGTAATGATGATTGTATGAGTTACTGAGGGTGATGATGGAAGTGCGGTGTATGCCGTGAGTCAAAGGGCTGTATTTAATAATGATTATTGGCTGGTTATGGGTTATGTTATGAGCCGGGTGGCTATGATAAATATTGATTATGGCTGGAAATGAAAATATGGCTTTGAATGATTGTTTTATCTTGAGCTCTCTTTCTCGAAAGTGCAACCCCAGAGAGATGAAGGAAGGTGAGGATCCCCTTCCTTGTTCCTCCTGGTATTGTAAAATCGCCCCCAATGAAATGGTGGGAGGTTAGGATCCCCTCATTGGTTCCTCCTGGGCATATGAGAACGTACCTCCTGGGTAGATGCAAGGGTTGTGGTTGCGCCCCACTTGCTCCAGGTTGGTTAGTATAGAGGCTCCCCGGATGGACGCAAGGGTTATGGTTCGTCCCACTTGCTCCAGGTCAGAGATTGTGATGCCTGGGTAGTAGCGGCAATAGTGGTGACTCCACTCACTCCAGGTTGAACTTTTAGACACCTACCTGGGTAGATGCAGTGGCATTGATCCACTTGTTCCGGGATGTGGTGAGATATACCTGCCTGGGTAGATGCAGTGGCATTGATCCACTTGCTCTGGGATGTGGTGAGACATACCTACCTGGGTAGACGCAGTGAAGTAATTTCACTTGCTCCAGGTAGAGAGTGGGATAATTTGAGTTTCCTGGATAGACGCAGTGAAGTGATTTTACTGCTCTAGGTTGATAATGAGATAATTTAAGCTCCCTGGGTAGACGCAGTGATGTGATTTCACTTGCTCCAGGTGAGGATAAGAGGTAACGCTATAGAATTGCTGAGACAAAATAACTGGTGATGGTTTGGCTTATGATTCTGATTCTGATTTGTTGGAGAGTTAGAAAGTTGGGAAGCATGAAAGATATGAATTAGATTTAGCATTCCCTTATGACAGTTGCCTGTTTATGGACTAGTGAGAACATAGGGTGAATATTTGGTGAAAGGAAGTTTAGGATGCTTAGTGAGTTTTTATTGCAATGCATTGTATTTATTTGGCACTTTTACCGTACTGGGAACCCATGGGTCGGGGGTTCTCATTCCGTATATATCTCTTATTTTTCAGATACAAGTCCAGGTGCTCAAATGTGAGCTGTGGTTCATCTGAGAGATGGCGAATATCTTTATATTCTTTACTTTATATTTTGCTTAGAATCTCTCCACCTTAACTTTGAAAAGCTTATATTATGTATTGAACTCTTTTGAACTTGCCTATAGAGGCTCTTATGTTTCTTTTGGGAGAGATTAGGAGATTCTGTGGTCAACTACTGTTATACTGTATCCTAGCCGGCCTAAACTTCGAGGGTCGCGACTAGTGGCTATTTACTTATGTTATATATCTATATACTGTCTTTCTCTTACTCCTTTATGTCTTTTTCCTTATAATACTTTCGACTTCACGCTTTATCTTTTAGTTGTCGTTACGGGAGTGATACGACTTCGTGATTTTATTTTTATTCTTTTCAGGCTTCTTGATTAATACCCCCTTCTATTATACTTATATTTATTTAATAAAAATCCACCTTGAGAGTTGTACCACCTTATTATCATTGACTTATGACTCAAGTATAAGGATTTGAATATTAGGGTGTTACATTATGCTCTCAATATGAAGCTATGTCTAAGATCCACCAAAAACTTTGTACCATATCAAAGGCAAACAACACCAACCCAATCCTTCACCCAACAGAATCTCAACCCCTTCTCCTTATTTCACCTCCCACCAACCCATCTAAACAACCCCCCGTGACACCTGACCCTCCCCATGCTAACCATGTTCACCACGAGGAGAATTGGGCAAACCCTTCACTGGATATGGAAACCCAAGATGTGGAAGCTATATGACCCACCTGTACGAAAGATCAAAGATATAAGCCTCCTAATCTCCCCAATGGTTCAGAAGTGGAAGTGAAAAAGCAAGATTTTGTTGCAGGAAACTTAGAAGAATTAGTTGCAGCGATGGAGGTTTTTGAAGAAAATCAGAACCAGGAAAATGATATGGATGAAGCTATCCCTCCTCAGTCAGAGGAGGAGATGTTGTGTGCTTGAGGCTTGGGCCTCATCTTTCCAGGCTTGTGATCCTTTTTCTTTCTCTATTTTAATGATTATTTTTTTCCTGGAATGTTAGAGGTGCTGCGAATAGTACTATAATTCGCTCACTGATTGATTTTAGAAGAGTTCATAACCCGGATATTATGCTTTTGTTTGAAACCCGTTGTAGCGGTGACAGAGCTAGAGAATTAATTAGACAGATTGATTTTAGACATTCAATAGTAGAGGAGGCATAGGGGTTCTCAGGAGGAATCTGGGTCCTTTTAAATGATGATAACCTTTCAATTAACAAGATTAAGTCTTAGAAATAGTTCGTTCATTTGGAGGTCATAGAAGAAGGAGATCATAAATGGAATTTAACAGCGGTTTATGCTAGCCCTATTAAAAATGAGAGAAGGGAGTTTTGGTATCAAATGCGTTGTATTGCCACCAACCAATCTATCCCCTGGCTCCTAATGGGAGATTTCAATAATATCAAAGATGCAAGGGAGAAGAAGGGGGGTGCTCCAGTGGATGCCCAAGCTTGTAGAAGATTTACAAATAACATAGAGAGTTGTGGCCTGATTGACATGGGATACTTGGGATCTAGGTTCACTTGGAAAGGTGGAATTCGGGAGAGTAGGAAAAGAGTCTTTAAACGTCTTGACAGAGGGCTTGCTAATCCAATTTGGAGGTTAGTAAATCCGGAAGCAAAATTGGAAGTACTTACTCGCATTAATTCAGACCACCACCCTCTTTGTCTTACCACCAACCCTGATAGAGTGGACAGAGGTCATAAACTGTCTTGTTTCGAAGTAATGTAGGAAACCCACCCATCCTTCAAAATTTTCCTTCTCCAGAACTAGAGAAAACATGAACCCTTCGCCAGTGCCCTAACTTACCTCACCAACAGTCTTAAGAGTTGGAATAAAAATTTGTTTGGTGACATATTCAAGAAAAAAAAAAGAATCATGAATAGACTGAAGGGGATTCAGTGTGCGCCATCCTATGGAAGGGACCAATTCTTAGATGAGCTTGAAAAAGAGCTTAACAAAGAGTTGGACACTATTTTGGAATAAGAGAAAATTTTTTGGCTCCAAAAATCTAGACAACAGTGGCTTGCAGATGGAGATAAGAACACAAGATTCTACCATACAAAGACCTTGATCAAAAGAAGGAAAAACAAGATTTACAAGCTGAGAAAACCTTATGGCAGCTGGTGTGAAGACCAAGATTTCCTTAAAGACATGGCTCTTGATTTGTTCCAAGATCTTTACAAAGAAGAGGAGAATAACAGACTTGATTTGAGCATTCAGCATCATTACCCTCCCTTGAGTGAAACTCAAAGTAAGTCTCTTGTCCCCTCTACTTATATGACAGAGATAAAAGAGGCAGTGTTTGGGATAGGCTCCTTGAAATCCCCGAGACAAGATGGTTTCCCTGTTCTTTTCTTCAAGGAAAACTGGAACCTTCTGGCTGATGATTTTTGCTCTTTTATCTAGACCCTTTGGCTCTCCCCTGATTTTATTAGTGACATCAACCAGACTCTCATTGCCCTCATACTAAAGATCTCTCAACCCGAATTCATCTCCCAATTTCGTCCCATTGCGCTATGTAATGTTGCATACAAGTGTATTACAAAAATTATTGTTGCAAGAATTAAACCACTTTTGCCTAAGAGAATTGCCCCCAATCAATCTAGTTTCATTCTGGGTAGAATTATTTATGACAACATCATCATTGCCAAAGAAATGATCCACAGCATGAAGAGGATGAAAGGAACAAAAAGATTCATGGCAGTGAAGATCGATTTCGAAAAGGCGTATGATAGGTTGAACTGGAATTTTCTCAAGAAGAGTCTGATTGATTTCGGGTTCCCCCAGCATTTCATAGATATCGTCATGGCCTGTATCTCATCTGTTAAATCCAGGGTTCTTTGGAATGGTTGCCAATCTAATGAGTTCGTTCCCCAAAGAGGTATAAGGCAGGGGACCCCATCTTCCCCTACCTTTTTGTGATTGCTATTGATAAACTGTTTCAAATGATTGAGCAAAGTGTGGATTTGGGAAGCTGGAAGCCTATGAGGGCGGGCAGAGCAGGACCAGATATCTCTCATCTTCTCTTCGAGGATGACCTACTCCTTTTTGCTGAAGCATCGGTTGAGCAAATGCAATATATCAATAAGATGTTGGAGTCTTTTAATAAAGCTTATGGTTTGAAAGTAAGCATTGCTAAAACTTTCATCTTCTTCTCTAAAAATATTAACTTTAACCTGAAGGAGAAAATTTCTCATATTAGTGGATATAAAAAAGTTAACCAGCTAGACAGATATCTGGGTGCGTTTTTTACAAACAGCAAAAGAGGCAAAAAAGTGTATACAAATGCTATTGTTCGGGTGAAAGGTAAGCTTAAAGGTTGGAAAATAAATTATTTATCCTTTGTTGGGATAGTGACTCTTGCTCAGTCAGTGATATCTTCAATCCTTAATTTTGATATGATGTACTCTCGTGTCTCAAAAGAAATTTGTAATGAGATAGAGAAAATCTAAAGAAGCTTCATTTGGGGTGAAGAGGGGGGGGGGGAAGAAAAATGCATGCTATTTGCTGGGAAACATTATGCAAACCAAAACACTTGGGAAGTTTAGGTTTCAAAGACCTCCAAATCATGAATGAAGCTTTCTTACAAAAATTTTTTTGGAGAATGCTTCAAGAGGATGATGCTCTTTGGGTGCAAACCCTCTGAAACAAATATGGCAGAAATTTGGATTTGTTTCACTCACCTTGCATAAAGACAGGTGACTCGAATTTGTGGAAAGGAATAGCAAAGGCTGCGGAGTTCTGTAGGCGGCATATCTCTTTCTCAATTGGAAATAGAAGAAAGACTAATTTGTGGCAGAATAGGTGGATTATAGGAGAACCAAACCTCTTGCAATCCAAAAATAATCTCCATCAGGAGATTGATTTAAAGGCCAGAGTAATAGAAGCTGTGAACATAAATGGAGAATGAGATTTCAACTTTTTAGCTCATCACTTACAAGAAACAACTATCAACAAGATAAGAGGTATACCCCCTCCTTGTGAGGAGGTGGAATAGGACAAAGTGCTATGGTATCTTTCTCAAGATGGAATATTCACTGTTAAAAGTGTTAGGCATGGCAACGGGTCCCTATGGGGGCGGGACATGCCCCCCGCCCCCGCCACCTATAATCTGTCCCCATCTCCGCTCCGTCCCCGCAACGGGTAACGGGGACCCCGTATCCGCCGGGGATCGGGGTCTCCACGGATACCCACAGATTTGAAAAAAATCAAAAAATTAAAAAATAAATTCACAGCAAGCAAACAAGTTTAGAATTCAATTCAATTATAATACAAATTCAATTCAATACATATACAAATTCAACTGTTTTCATCTCACAGAATTATTAAATCTTCTTCAAATATACAATGAATTTAACTCATCTTCATCTATTTCTAATTTCCAAATTCAAAATTCAAAATTTTCAAACTGAAACCCTAGCCTCTCCAAAACATTGTGTCCAATGGTCACCGCAACATTTAATCCACCACATATCTGTTCATTTTAATAACAAACATCTATTATTACACAAATCTTATACCAATTTCACATATCTGTTTCCAATCTAATCAATTTCATCAAATATAAAATTAGTTTCATTAATTCTTTGTTATTCTTTGACACCCAGATTTGATGAGTAATAAGAACAGAGCCTGCAATGAATTCAAATACTGAAAAAGAAAGAAAGAAAGAAAGAATCAAAACCTGAGCAGGTTAATACACTGGATTGTGAGGCGGCGACGCCTGTGGAGGTGGAGGTGGAGCAGCGGCGCAAGTGAAGATAGAGGCGCAAGTGGGGGCGGCGACGCGGCTGGAGCCTCGCCAGCGACGCACCAGGTGGTTTGAGACAAAGAGAGAAGGTCGCGGGTGGAGATAGAGGCACGGGTAGGTGCGGCGACGCGGCTGGAGCCTCTCTAGTGACACACCAGGTGGTTTGAGAGGAAGAGAATGAGGCGCGAGTGAAGACAAAAGCGGGGTGAAGACAGAGACATGGGTAGGGCAGTGACGCGGCTGGAGCCTCATCGGCGACACACTAGTTTGTTTGAGAGGAAGAGAGGAAAGAAAAGTGTCTGGGTGAGGCAAGGAGAGTGGCTGGGTGAGGGGATGAGGAAATGAAGAGGGAGGCGCTGGAGTAGTGAAAATTAGGTTTTAGATTAATATATATATGAGGACATTTACGTAAATTTATATAAACGAATTTCCACGGGACGGGTACCTCGCCCCGTTTATTAAACGGGGACCTGTACCCGCCACCCACGGAAAAAATTTTTTCCCCAAATATGTCCCCCAGTGGGTAAATTTCCGTGGATACCCGTCCTGCCAGGAGAAATTGCCATCCCTAAAAAAATGCTTATACAGAGTTGAAGGGATTTGGTGAGACCCAAGACCAAATTTGGAATTTGATTTGGAAGTGGAAAGGACCACAAAGAATTAAGAGTTTCATGTAGATGGTAGCTCACAAAAAACTGATGACGTCTCAAAGAAGAGACAGATTGTTTGGAGCAAGCTCTTCCTGTCATATCTGCAGTAATACGGAGAAAAATATGAGTCATGTCCTTCGAGATTGCCAAGCAGTCTCCACTTTTTGGGCCAAAATCATGCCCCTTTCACCTTCAATCTTTCTTTAGAGCTCCCTTTGATGCATGGATCCGTTGGAATTTAGCATCGGATTTAGGTCACTCCAAATAGATGCCATGACAATCAGTGTTCATGGTAACGTGTTGGTGGATGTGGTGATGGAGAAATAAAGAGATTTTCTCCCCTCCTTTTAAGCGATCGAAAGATGCTTCTATGGTTATATTCTCCTATATCAAGAATGTGGAAGAGGCCTGCAAGATTTTTAATCTTTATGGAATGAGATCAACAAGAATTGAAGCTCATATAAGACGGATTCTGCCACCACTGGGTTGGGTTAAGGTTAATTCTGATGGTGCAGCAGAAAACAATCAAGGGAAGACGAGTTGTGGTGGAATTATTAGAGATAGTCACAGAAGATGGATTGCAGGCTACAAAGCTAATTTGGGATATTGCATAGCCTATAGAGCAGAGCTATGAGGATTCTCAATGGACTCCGAACAGCTTGAGTGTAGCGACCTTCAATTTTAAAAAAATATAAATATAAATAAGTTATAATTTATTTTGTAAAATTAGAATTCCTTATTTTTAGAAAATTATTTTACTATCAGTAATTAAATCAAATTTATGATATTTTGAGTTTAAATTAATTAGGACCTGGAGATTTTTATAGTAGTTGGGTATTTCTTTCATTGAAATTTAAAGTTTTAGTAATTGAAAAATGAGGATTTGATAATTTAACTTGATTATGATGAAATATTTTACATAATTAAAACTATAATTCTAGTAACTTATAAGTAATGAAACTTATATCTATATCTTAATTTGAGTAATTGATATTTTAATTTAAAAATAGAGTTTAGTTAATAATATTATTATCGAGTTCGATATCTGCCGATATGAGTATATATCGGTACTCTTTGGTGAGCTTAGCTTTGCTAATGCTTCACTAAATATCTTTTATCCTTAAAGCTGCGTTTGTTTTTAGAGACAGGACAGAACATGACACTGAAACGGAGACAATAGGATGGAGACACTAAAAATTATCTTTTGTATATTGTGTTTGGATACGATGGACAAGACACTAATGTAATGTCTAGTATTATGTTTGGATACACATGGACAAGACTAAAATATTATATGAAATGACTAAAATAGCCCTGTGATTCTAAATTTTCTACATCAATACAAATTAATTTAATAAAAAATGAGAGTACGTAGGAATACAGACGAAACTTAAAAAAAATATTTGAAGAGACAAAAAATTTTAATAAAAATATATATTAGTATTTATATTAAATTCTTTATAAAAAACTGATTTTTCTTTAAATTATATAAAATCAATTACAATTTATAAATTATTTTTTAGCATTTTAAAAGATTAATTTTACTTTTGCTAATATTTATCTTTTAAAAGTTTCAAGATTAATTATTTTTGTTATTATTTTTATTACAAATCAAATAATATAATATAAGGTTAAAATGGTATTGAAGTAAAACGATAAAAAGAAAAGAATTATCTACCCCAATAAAAAATTCTACAGAAATGAGAGAGTGAGTACCTGAAAAAGAAAGAGATAGAGGAAGAACAGAAAGAAAAAAGTATCTCTGAACAACGCAATAGGAAAAATAAGAAGAGGTAATAGTGAAAAAAAAGAAAAACAAAATTTATAAAATTGTCCGTGTCCACTCTTCCAAATCCCGTGTCCATCATTGTCCTTTGTGAAAGAGTGGACACAAAAGTATAAAAAACTGTCTCGGAGACAATATGTCCATTGTCCATGTCTCTGCTTACAAACACTTTTTAAACAAGTATTGTCCATGTCTCCGTGTCCTGCCCCCGAAAATAAACGCTACCTAAGTTACTAATATCATTTATATTAGTAACTCATATACATTCAACTTTATATATTATTATTATTATTATTATCTTATGCATGTACGCATATATATATATATATATTATGCATGTGCGCATATATATATAAAAAAGGCGGCAGCCATTTACCTAATGGAAAACCGTTGTATACATATACATATATGTAAGAGGAATGCTAGGGGCTAGTAACTTTGTAATTTGTAGCCATCAAATAGCCATCAATGATGGTTTTAATGGTATGAGATGGGTGTAAGATTTCATCGAATGGTTCATTTTTCTTTGCTGGTTACATGCTGGTTAGAATTTAACAAAGTTGCTGGCCCCTAGACTTTTCCTATATGTAATATATAATAATGATTATCATTAGCTTTATTATATCATTAGCTTTATATATAATAATATCATCCGAAGAAATAAGTAATATTTACTTTATTATCATTATATTTGTGTCGCCTGATATATATAGTATATGACG
>NC_029785.2:135944183-135948341 GCF_000816755.2 Arachis ipaensis | reverse complement strand
TGTGCGCATATATATATAAAAAAGGCGGCAGCCATTTACCTAATGAAAAGCCGTTGTATACATATACATATATGTAATATATAGTTATGAGTATCACTAGCTTTATTATATCATTAGCTTTATATATATATATATACACGCGCGAAGGAATGAGTGGCGAGAGAGAACAGTGATAGAGAGAAAGAAGTGTGCGAACATAAACCTCCTCTAACTTTTTGGTTTCGATTTTTTGCAATCCGTAACCCCAATTAAAAATCTAATCTGATAAAAATATTTGTATCTTCTTTTTCTACACGTTGGCACCACTTTTTGTCGGTAGAAGTTGACGGTGACGTAGCTCCTCTACCTCTTGAGTTCGGCCAACGGGAGTTCTAGGAGGCACAGACGATTCTGGACGTCTTCTTTTTCGATAGCTCGGTCAAAAAGCTTCACCAGAGCTTCGAATATTTTGATTCCGTACGAAGGTACAGTTTTGGTTTCTCGTAGTTAATGTTTAATGTCACGTGAAAACTTAGACTAGAAGACCTTAAGATAGGAATGAACTGAATGTATAATTGATGGATTGTGTATATGATATAAAATATGTGGTTTAGCTGTTATTAATAATTTGTTGTTGAAGTTGGTTGGTTTGGGGAAAGATCTAATATTGGTATTTGGTTGATTTTGAAATAATTTGTTACTGGAAATGATTTGAATGACTGAGGGGTATTTGGTTTGGTAGTTGGGACCCTTGAAGGGTGGCAGAAATTCGAGTTTTAGAGGAAATACTGCCAAAATTTCTATAAGAATTGGAGTTTTGATTTGAAGTGTTATTTTAAAAAGGAAAGAGATTATTATATGGCTTGTGTATTTGAGACTATTTGTTGACCCTCTGTCGCAAGATGTGACCGGGCACTTTAACTCCCCAGATTCCCCCATAGGCATGTATATATATACGAATATTGAATATTATATTTGAGCTTGGAGTTTAACTCCATGGAATATTATTGAGTTTGGAGTTTAACTCCATGGAATATTACTGAGCTTGGAGTTTGACTCCATGGAATACTATATTATTGAGTTTGGGGATGCGCGCACAAAGGGACTGTCCAATGGTTAACTACCACGACATGTCGGGTTGGCTGTATAACCGACAGATGAGACTCATCAGCCATAGGACAGACATACATCATATGCATTTGTTTGCTTTGTTTGCTTTGTTTGAGTGTGCATTGTTTTAGTTTGCTTAACTGCTTAATTCTGCTTATCTGCTACTTGTTCTACTTGCTGTAAATTCTTCTCTATCTGTGTTTTCCTTACTTGAATTGTATGTGTATGTTTTCTGAGAAATCCCTCTTGACGGAGGTGTGAGGGAGGGAGGTGTTCCACTAGTGTCTCGAAAGATTGGAAGAGTCAGAAAGTGAAGTGTTAAGTTAAAGTTAGATTTAGAACTTTAATACCTTAGATAACTTACCTAATTTCTGGTTTAGTTGAACCCTTAAGCTGAAATCTGAGTGTCGAAGTTCTAGGAATGCCTCTGGCTCTCTCGGGACCTTTTATATTAACTATGCGGGCACTTTTACCATGCTGAGAACCTCCGATTCTCATTCCATATATATTTTGTTGTTTTTCATATGCAGGTTGAGAGGCACCTCGTTGAGCTTCTGGAGAGCCTCCTTACAAGGGAAAAACTATCTTTTGGACTGTCATATTTTGTTTTAAGCTATATATATATGTTTATAGAATCTTCGCATGTACATTTTGTGTTTTGTCCCTCCTAGAGGTTGTCTTGGAGATATAGGTGTTTATTTTGTAGTTTGAGTTTTATTTTGGGTTGTATATAAATATATATAATTATATACAGGGACGGATGCATGTGTATAAGTGTGGGCACAAGCGCCCCCACTATAATTTGAAATTTTTTTGAGTAGTATATGATAATAAAATTTATTTGCCCCCACTAAATTATTGAATTTGACCCCACAATAATTTTTTACTCAATTTTTGGTACTTCATAGTCAATTTAAAAATTTTATATTAGATATTGTTAGAATGATCAATTCTCAATTTAAATGAAATTTGTGTTTTTTCTTAGAAATCGACTCGAAAGAGCATTATTTATCTTTTTTTATATTAGTTTTATTTTTTTTTTCTGTAACAACTGCATAGTAGTATATGATAATAATATTTATTTGCCCCCATTAAATTATTGAATTTGACCCCACAATAATTTTTTACTCAATTTTTGGTACTTCATAGTCAATTTAAGAATTTTATATTAGATATCGTTAGAATGATCAATTTTCAATTTAAATGAAATTTGTGTTTTTTCTTAGAAATTAACTCGAAAGAGTATTATTTATCTTTTTTTATATTAATTTTAATTTTTTTCTGTAACAACTGCATTAATTGAAAGAGCTTTTTTAACTATGAATTTCAATAAAAATTGGCTTCTAATTGTATGAGAAGTAAATTTCTAAATATATATATATATGTAAGAATAATACTACACATTTAAGTCTTTTTATAAACTAAGTCTAATCAAGTTAAACAATAAAACTTTGAATAATGTTAGTCATAACTGATTTTTGTTATCTTATACTAATTTGGTTGGACTTAGTTAACAAAAAATTTGAATATGTAGTATTATTCTACATAAAAGGAGAGATATTTCAATTGTATTATTAAGAAAAAGATTATTCAATTTTTTTAAAATATAAAACCTAAATAATAAAATTTTAAAGGGTAAAGTATATTTTTTGTCCTTGAAGATTGACAAAAATTTCAAAAATACCCTTAAGTTTTATTTTGTTTCAATTTTATTCCAAAAGTTTTTGATTTGCATCAAATATATATCCCCTGACGGCTAATTTTTCAAAAAATTTAAGACTAATTCAACAACAATTTCATAAGAACAACTCTCAACACAAGCAAATCAAGTATAATTTTCATGCATTATTGTTAGATTAGTCCAAAATTTTTTGAAAATTTAGCCGTCAAGGATATATTTGATGCAAATAAAAAACTTTTGGGACAAAACTGAAACAAAATAAAACTTAAGGGTATTTTTGAAACTTTTGTCAAATTTTAGGGATAAAAAGTATACTTTACCCAATTTTAAATTATATGTTATCATTTAAATTACTATTTTAGTGTTTTAATTTGTAAATTATATATTTTAAAGACTAATCATATTATATGTACATAAAAAATAATCACATGTATACATATTGAAATAAAAAATACAAATTAAAAATACATATATTTATATATAAATATATAATGATTAATGAATAATTTGATAACTGATTTTTATGTACACGTAATATTTTTATTATAAAAATTTTTATTATATTATATATATTTTGCCCCCACTATCAAAATTTTCTAAATCCGTCACTGCTGACTACCATGCCACCAGAGGTCAGAAACAACATTTCGAACCTTCCTTGGGTTAACGGAGCAACAGGGGTACATGTTACCATCCTCACAACATACTCTGGTCGGCCTTAACTTCGCAAGTCGAGCCTGGAGCTTGCTATTTGAGTTTCGGAACTAATATATACATATGTTTTCAGTTTTCTTTTGATTTTACTTGTCCGTTCTACGAATATCCATGCGAGTGTGACGATTTTCTGTTTATCGTTTTTGTTTAGCTTAATCTTCAAGGCTCATTGATATGATTTTATCTACTATATTTATGTATATATCCTTTTTTTTTAAAAGTCGTAATATCTTGCCACCTCTACTTTACAACTTAAGCGTAAGGTTCTGTGTGGTAGGGTGTTACATTGGGAGCTAGACTTAAGAAATGTTATTATAGAATCGGATTCCAGTGCGGCTATTGCTATGCTCCGTAATAGATATAAACTCTTGTGCAACCCGAATAGCATTACAAGACATATAGCAAGGTATATAGATAGAAGTTGGGAGCTCATGTTTCAGCATATTCATAGAGAAGGTAATAGGTGCGCAGATCACCTTGCGAGAGAAGGTACAATAGCTAGTGCCGGATGCCATTTTATTGATCTTCCTTTTAGTTCTCTTAGTTTGATAATTGATGATGATTGTAGAGAGGTTAATTTACCTCGAAACATAGTTGTTTAGTTCTTCTTTTTGGGCTTAGGCCCATTTATATACTAAAAAAAAAGAATGCCAATATCAACTACAAGAGGCACG
>NC_029785.2:135942017-135942356 GCF_000816755.2 Arachis ipaensis | reverse complement strand
TATTTAATAGTCCAAATATTATGAATACCATCTAAATTGAACCCTCTCAAATTGAGTTCAGTGAAGATGTTATAGTCACACACTCACACTTGGTTAAGAAAAAAAAATACGTTAGAATTAGTGTGACCTTTTTAAATTAGTCTAACTTTTAATAAAAGTATTTTTTCTTTTTCACAAAATACTAAAAGTAAAAAATACCAAAATTAAAACAAAAAATAAAATTCAAATCAAACTCGCCTTAAATTTTGTCTCCTTATAAATTATCAACGAGAAAAAAAATTAAATAATATTGACTTATAATCTTATGATAATATACTATCATTTCGTTACCAACAAGCC
>NC_029785.2:135924435-135940686 GCF_000816755.2 Arachis ipaensis | reverse complement strand
TAGCGAATCAAATCAAAAGAAAAAATTGTAAAAAGTATATATATAATAAAAAAGAAAATAAGATATTGAATGTCAGGCAAAAAAATATTAGGAGGGTGGTATAAGAATAATACAGAGCCACTCCGTCATACACTCTCCGTCGAGATGGCCTCCGCCGCTACTTCCGACGAGCCTTCTCGGACTGTATTCCTCGGCGTTGACGTCGGCACCGGCAGCGCCCGCGCAGGTATTTCTGTAATCAATCCTATTTGACCTCCGCCTTTTTTTTTCCTTCATTTCCGATATTGCTCTGCATTCTTGTTCTGAATCCAATTATCACATTGTGTTTGATGCTCGATGAGGTGGAGTCGCTGTTTTATATGTGTTCGCGCGCCTCTCGATATTTCTGCTTTCAGAAATTGCTTAGATAGTCGTTAATGATAATGAAGCTTTTCAGCTAAGTTTTGTTCATGGTAGTAGACTTGAAAGATGCGTCAAACTGGTACTAATTTGATTTAGTCCTTTTTTATGGGTTTTGCAGGGCTGTTTGATGAGAAAGGAAAGCTTCTTGGTTCTTCTAGCAGCCCAATTCAGATATGGAAAGATGGTGCTTTTGTTGAGGTATCTTTTATTTATTTTTAATTTTCAATGGAAAATACCTAGGTTTCATTTATTAATTATTATCATTATACATTGATGGATGAAGCCAGTATGCAATATTTGGGATTTTTAAAAACAGTCCTGGTTATGTATTTTGTTGATCTTACGAATGGGGAAGGGATGGTTTTGAAGTTTTCACTTTAGTTCCCTGAGTTAGATATATGTGGTGCTTTTCACTTTAATTTTTTTTAAATTTATGTTTATATTTTATAATGTAGATTCATCTTTTTGTGCTAAACAGCAATCCTCCACAGATATATGGCTTGCAATCTGTGCAGCCGTAAAAGCAGCTTGCTCTCAAGCAAAAGTTGCACCTACAGAAGTAAGAAGTCTAGGATTTGCAGCTACTTGTTCTCTGGGTATGTAACATTTCTCTTTACATGATTGATTTAATTTGTTTATATAGTGACTCTAACTGATTGTTTATGAACTATATAACAGTTGCAGTGGATGCCGATAGCGCACCTGTTTCGGTTTCTTTGACTGGTGATTCAAGAAGAAATGTCATAGTATGGATGGATCATAGAGCTGTAGAACAAGCTGAAAGGATCAATTCCTCTAACTCACCTGTATTACAGTATTGCGGTGGAGCTGTTTCACCTGAAATGCAGCCACCAAAGGTACCATCTGAACTAATCCCATTATTTAGTCACTGGTCAGCATACATAATATGCTATGCTAAATTATCTTTTATTCTTTTAGGCATTTTTCTCCGTAGATGCTATTTTGTTAAAAAAAATTTTAAGTGCAGTGCAATTCATACTCTTTATGGCAATGGCTATTGATGGAAATGAACATTGAATGTGTTTTTAAACACCATGTCTGCAACTGGGGCGGGGTCTTCTTATCTTTTTAGACTAAGCTCAATAACCTGACTAACAGATTTGTAGAATATATATACAAATTATTCTTTAATGAAAAGAAACTTGGAGCATGGGGATTAATTAAATGTGTGCTTGTCTATCGGAAAATTATGTTACATAGTCTTTACCGATCCAAGCTACTAAACTGGTTACATTTTGCTCCATGCAGTTGGTTGTTACATCATCTATAGTTTTGAGAATCATGCTCTCTTTTATGAACTCATTTTCCAAAGCATTCTAAACTTTTCAGCTTCTATGGGTTAAAGAAAACTTGCAAGAGTCTTGGTCTTTGGTTTTCAGGTGGATGGACTTGAGTGATTGGTTGTCATACAGGTACTTACTTATGTATTTATCTATTTATTTATTTTGTTATTCTTGATGTTCAATGTCATTCTATGTTGGAGTCAAGTGGTGTTTAGCCTTGATTTATTTCTGGTACTTCTTTAGGGCAACTGGAGATGATACTCGCAGTTTGTGCACCACAGTTTGCAAATGGACATATCTTGGTCATGCTCACATGCAGCATATCAATGATAAAGACTCCCGGGATATGGAAGCTTGTGGATGGGACGATGACTTTTGGGAGGAAATTGGTTTGGGTGATCTTGTTGAAGGACATCATGCTAAGATAGGTATCACATCCGACTAACATTGCCCTGCTTATGTTGATATGTCATAAGCTGTGAGACTATCTACGAGGATTGAGTGCAAGATATGAAGATATATTTTTCTTTTACACATAGTGCAATATTTATTGTTATTATTAAGTTTGAAAGTTGGTAATTATTTTTTGAAAAGTTCTTGTCTTTTTCATGCTTGATTCAATGAACACTGTGGAATAAGCTTGAGTAGGCTGACAGTCAAAATCTGCTTTTTGTTCCATTCTTTTCTGTTCTGTATTCTCACTTCTCAACTTGATAATGAATCAAAATAACAGGAAAAAGTGTTGCTTTCCCTGGACATCCTTTGGGTTCTGGCCTTACTCCTACTGCAGCAAAGGCAAGAAATCTTTCACTCAACGTTTAAGTTTTCCACATTACTTTGAAGTTTGAACTTTTACTTTGGTGAAGTTCATTAATCAAACAAAACTATCTTGCTTAATGGGAAAATATTGTACAGACTCCCTCTTCTGCGGTTATTAATTCAGCTTGATGTGATAGACTCTAATAATTCAGCTGCTTTTTAAAACTTCTGATGGGTTGAAATTTTCAGGAACTGGGTCTCTTACCAGGAATTCCCGTTGGCACATCACTAATTGATGCTCATGCTGGTGGTGTGGGGGTAATAGAAAGTGTGCCTCCAACAGAAGCTGGAGGTTGTTGTCCATACCTTATACCCGTGATTATCAATTTTTTGGCTAAGTTGGTAGCATTTTGCATCTAAAAGAACTTGTATATCTCAGAACATGATGAGGAAGCAATTTGCAACCGGATGGTGTTAGTTTGTGGAACTTCTACATGCCATATGGCCATATCCCGAAGCAAATTATTCATTCCTGGGGTCTGGGGTCCATTTTGGTCAGGTATGCTATGCTGTTTTCTCTTAAATAAAGCATTTGTTTCAAGGAATTTCAATTTATTTCCGGGAATTGGCCATAGAAATATATTATGTTTCTTTGAAGTTTTAAATTCTAACACCTAGAAATAAATTATTCCCAGGAATAATTTATTGCCTAAAATATGACATTTTATCCCCATCCAAACGGATGGATATTTGATATTCCCATGTCAAGGGAATAAAAATTAAGAATAATTATTATTATATCCCTTAATTATTATGCTTCTTGTCAAAGAAGTCCTCCTTTTATTAGTATTGAGGTTATTTGAAAGTTACGAATCTATTTCTAGGAATATGTATAATAAAACAAACATATCCTAATTTATTCTGGAATATTAAAAATAATTCCCAACCATTTGTAGTACTCGGGTATAATATTCCTAGACATAATATTCCTTGGAATATATTTATTAACCTTGAAATAAACGTCCTCTTAAAGAACTAAATCTCGAGTCTTTATCATAGCGTTGTAATAATCAAGAGTCACTAATGAGCTGGCTACCCAACCATGCAGAACAGTTGTTAATATCTATACATCTGAAAGTTATTGTTTCTTTCATTTGACAATTGGAGTTTCCTTTTTTTTGGTAACAATTTTAAGTAGCGTTGCATGCTTCTTTGTGTTTGAAAATTCATGGGTAAATCTGTTTTGATTGGAACTTGCATCTGAAAGATATTCATTTTAGGTGAGCTGTTTTTCTCATGCTAACATTCCTTTTGTGACTCTGTTCTGATTTAAATCACTAACGTATATTTCTTTAAAACGTAAGAGATTAATGTAATTGAAGGTTATCTTTGACAGGATCATGTGATGGATACCCTGTTTAATTTTCAGTATTGGTTCTCTTGCATCTATGTCTTCACCTGTTTTTCCTTTTTTCTGGACATTCAGCAATGGTACCTGAATATTGGCTGACTGAAGGTGGACAGAGTGCTACAGGTGCATTATTGGATCATATAATTCAAAACCATGCTGCTTCTCCGCTCCTTGCAAATAGAGCTGCTTCACAAAGTATACCATCGACGGCTAAATTTTCAAAAAATTCAAAGACTAATATTTATATTCAAAATTAAATGAATTAATTTTTATTTTTAAATTATTATAAATTTATAATTATAGAAATAAATTATTAAAAAACATAATTAACATAATAGCATCTAAAAGTATACTAAATATATATATTTTTTGTCCCTAAAGTTTGTCAAAAGTTTCAAAAATACCCCTAAGTTTTATTTTGTTTCAATTTTGTCCCAAAAGTTTTCGATTTGCATCAAATATACCCCTCGATGGCTAAATTTAAAAAAAATTTAAGACCAATTTAACAATAATGCATGAAAATTATGCTTGATTTGCTTGTGTTGAGGGTTGTTTGTATGAAATTGTTGTTGAATTGGCCTTAAATTTTTTGAAAAATTAGCCGCCAGGAGTATATTTGATGCAAATTGAAAACTTTTGGGACAAAATTGAAACAAAATAAAACTTAGGAGTATTTTTGAAACTTTTGTCAAATTTCAGGGACAAAAAGTATACTTTACCCATATATAAATTACTCAACTAGTCAAATTCAGCACCATTTATAATGCCTTAACGAGGTTAATTGTTTTATGTTTTAAACAATGTTTCAGAGATTTCTGTGTTTGAGCTTCTGAACAATCACTTGGAGACATTGATGATTGAGCAGAATAAATCCTTTGTTGCTGCCTTGACTGAAGATTTACACGTTCTACCCGACTTCCATGGGAACAGGTATGCGACCAATATAATCTTTCCCGTTATATTCCAATTGCCAAAGTGACATCCAAATAATAGGCTTCTATATATTATGGTGCAGGTCTCCCATTGCAGACCCAAAATCAAAGGGAGTTGTCCATGGTATGACACTTGACACAAGTGAGAAACAGTTGGCTCTTCTATACCTGGCAACTATGCAGGGCATTGCATATGGCACACGTCACATTGTAGAGCATTGCAATGCCCATGGCCACAAAGTAAGGATGCACAATGCCATCACACCTATTTGAGGTTATTAATATTCATCCATGTTCACACCTGCATCCATTGAGTCACACCTTGTTTGTGTTGCTAGCATCCATCATCCTTTAGGCTGAGGATGACTTTAAATCCAGAAGCAAAGAAGTTAAACCGTCATGACAATATGTCATGATTACAACTATATTCTTTTGTACTTATGAGATTTGATTAAGTAACTGCCTAAGATTTGATTGTATAACTTCAAAAGCCTAGGCAATGAGATATTTTGTTTGCTAATTTTTTTGTGCATTATGATAGTGTAACCACACTAGCAGTAATTTTCTTTTAGTGAGTTATTCTTCTATAGCCCTGTTATGTTGCCAAGTCATTACTCTTGGTTGCTGATGCAGAGTTGGTGGCTTTTAATTTCATGATTGTACTGCCTTTGCTTGCAGATCAACACTCTACTTGCATGCGGTGGCCTTTCAAAGAACCCTATATTCATTCAGGAACATGCTGATATCATCGGTATGTATTGACGAATAGGGTTGTGGGAGTGTATGCATAAGAATTGCACACCATATACTATTTTCTCTCTGCTACATATTCGATACGACTCTGTCTGTGTGAAGCAGAAAATTGCAGTAATCCAACTGTTGAAATGCAGGATAATAAATAAGCAACTTCAATTCTATGCAAATGCACTATATACGTGAATCTTTTCATCTAACTTTACGTTTTAAACATGTCTACATGGTATACTTTGGTTCAACCATTTAACACAATAACCATACACTATTTTATTTGTCAAATTAAATCAAACCAAACTAAACCTTGGTTGGTTATCCTCTTTAATTTGGGTGTTTAAGGTCACTCCTAGTATCTCAAATTTTGTCATTAACACAAGTTAAGGGATTTGGATCCTATGGAGTTCCTTGCTAAAATAAAGTTGAAATTGTTCCGTGATCTGTATTTTATTGTCCATAAAACATTGACTGAAATTCATGTGCACTCTAATTGTATGCAATGACATATACGGTCATTGAACTGCCATTGAGGCATTATTTTATATTTAGTTCTTTAAAATAAAAAGAAGTTGAAATGATGAATTATGGTTATCATTTTCCCAGGTTACCCTATAATTCTTCCAAGGGAAAGTGAATCTGTGCTATTGGGTGCTGCTATTCTGGGAGCTGTTGCTACAAGGAAATATCATAGCCTTAGTGATGCCATGAAAGCCCTGAATGCACCGGGTCAGGTGGGGATGCCATTCTTTCTGTCATGAAACATTTAGAGGGAAAAAAAAGAGTAATTTCTATTATCAGATCGAAAATTAAGGTCAATTTCATATACATGTAGGGATGGCACATTCCAAGTAGTTCTTAAAGCTGTATCAACAACATTTGAAGTATAAGAACTGACATGTCTGCTCAGACTAGCATAATGACATAACATGAGTTCAAATTTAAAATGTTTGTAACTTTTGGCAGGTGATTCATCCATCAAATGATCCAAGGGTTAAGAAGTACCATGATGCCAAGTATAAGATCTTCCGTGGCCTCTATGAACAGCAGCTTTCTAATCGTTCCATCATGGCTCAAGCCTTGGCATAGCTTCGCAGTTTGCATGCTGCTCTGCTTCAACCCAAACTCTGTTCGATTAGGTGCTATTTCAGAAGCAGCCTCTTTATACGGTCGAGATTGTTGTCCTCGTGAAAGAAATCACGTCTTGTATGTTAATAGGTTCATGAACGTATCTTTTAAAGGTTCTCTTGTGGCATAGGTTAGACACGGTTTGAAGAAAACTAAATTTATTTTTTTTTTGGAAAAGGTAAGGGGGATCTTAAGGTCTATGTACATATTAATGGGGCATCTTATTCTTTCCCTTCAAAAAGAAGAAAAAAAAATTTAAACGTCTAATTTATGGTATTTTGTCGTTAAATTAAGTCAGTAGACTAGTTTAACTGGTGTCTAGTACTAATAATATGCTTTTCGATATTCAAAACAACATTGTTTTGGTAAATGAGAACCCTAGGCTCGCTCAGTAAGTCCCTTGTCCAGAGTAACTATGCAGCTGGCAGCATCATATGCAAGTATAGTCTCTGATTTAATTAGATCTGCACTTGCTGGCTTGGAAGGCATATTTCAATATCAAATAGGTTCTGATACCCATCCAGCCCTTTTTTGTTCTTGTGAGCCTTTAATTGGTTTAAGAGACAAGAGAAATATTCCAAGTGGTTTTGACTTATTCTCTCGGCAGGACAAATCATGCTGACACGCTAAGCAATTAAGCATTCAATTATTTATCTCAACTCATACTAATTCATACGATCAAATATTTAAACAGTAATTCATAAATAACCCCTCAATTCATCATCAATAACTAATAGATTTACATGATTCCGGTTTGCAAACAAAAACACCAGACTCAGAAATTTAACTAACTTTTTGTGGGAGAGGAAAAAAAAGATATAATTTGAATTAGAGAAAAGAATAAATAGGTCCCTAACCTTTTGTCCTGCGGATATTTTCGTCTTTAACTATTAAAAAATACTTTTAAGTTCCTAACCTTCACAAAACTTAGATGGATCAGTTCCTCCCTCCAAATACCTCCGTCAGGGACTAATTCGTCCAAATGTCTTCGTCAGAGACTGATCCGTATTCTAAATATGTATTTTACCACTATCATAATCTCACCTCCTGAAGAGTGAGAAGTGGAAGTGGAAGTGAAAATGCAGTGTTGAGTTGACGTTCACGTAGGAGAATGAGGAAAAAGAGCATATGCTAGAGAGATAAATAATATGCGAAAAGGAATACCGTTACGAGAGAGTGCCACGTGTCACGCTACATGGCAAGCAGGCATCGCATCTTGGAACATCCTTCAACCACATCCCCCACTTCCTCCCTCCTCTTCCTCTGCCTATGGCGCTCCTTCCCCATCACCATCACCATCACCATCACCATCACTATCGCCTCCTCCTCCTCCTTCTTCCTCTTCTTCTGCCTCCTCTTCTTTTCAATTCCTTAATCTCTGATCCAAACACAGACAAAAAGAAAAACCGAAAGCAATAGTGTGCGATAGAGGTGGAAGACCGGAAGAGAGCGCTCAGAGCCAACTAACGCTGCTCAAAAATCTAACCTAATTGGGTCGCGTTCCCACTCCCAAATTTCCAATTTTTATTATCTATTATCTATCTATATCGGATACCCTCTAATTCGCCATTCCAGGTATCGCTAATAACTTCTCCTATAGATTTGGATCTATCTGCACTGCACACGAACCCTTTGTTGATTCTTTTTCCTTTTTTGGTATTATTATTTATTATTGTTTCGTCTTGATTACCTTCAATGAAAGTTACCATTTTTGTTGATAAATTACCACCTTCTTGACTCGTTGCTATTCTTCTCGGGAATTTGATGCCTTTTTTCTAGTCTTCAACCTCATTCTGAATCGTGACACGCAAGAGTTCTATGATGTGAATTGTGAGTTGTTCTCATGTGTAATAAAGGATTTCAATGTTTCCTGAGCGAGTCTGAGAATCTAATCAATCATCCACATCCACCACAACAACAGCAGCTACACTATAATTTCATGGATAGCCTCACTGTGGCTCAATCACCGCCGGCATCGAGCCTCAACGATGATAGCCGGCGTGTGAAGTTCCTGTGCAGCTTCCTGGGGAGCATAATGCCTCGCCCACAAGATGGGAAGCTGCGGTATGTTGGTGGAGAGACGCGTATTGTGAGTGTTCCAAGAGATGTTAGCTACGAGGAGTTGATGGGGAGGATGAGGGAACTATATGAAGGTGCTGCTGTGTTGAAGTATCAGCAGCCTGATGAGGATCTTGATGCACTTGTCTCTGTTGTGAATGATGATGATGTAGTTAACATGATGGAGGAGTACGACAAGTTGGGGTCTGGAGATGGGTTCACTAGGCTTAGGATTTTCTTGTTTTCGCAATTCGAGCAGGATGGTTCCTCACACTTTATTGATGGGGACGACACTGAGAGGAGGTATGTTGATGCATTGAATAGTTTAAACGATGATTTCGGTAGGAAGTTGCAACAATCAGAGTTCACTATGATGAGCCCTGTGGAAGATATCCATGTACCTGAACAGTTCTTTAGTCCACTTAGTGTGGAGAGTGGGATGCTTGGCCACAGAAATGGGGAACTATCTATGTCTCAGTATAATTTGCATCATCTTGCAATGCAGCAGCAGCAGCAGCAATCTATGGGACAGAGGTATAATGAAATGGATGCTCCATGGAATCCTTCCTATTTCTCTCCTAGGCATCATGCTCTCCATGACTCAAGATCGTTGGTGGAATATCCATCTTCTCCCACTGGTACAAGGTACCGTGTACAATTTCCTGAGATGCCGGATAAGAGCATCGATAGAGTGCAGGAAGAGTATGCTCGAATTCATGTGAGTCAACATCCTATCTATGAGAATCAACAGCAATATTCCGAAAATGTAGTTTGGATGCCTACTGGTGAGAAGTCAGGTTTTCCAGGCAACATTCTTCATGGTGCCCATGTCATGGATGGGAACAGTAGATATGGTCAACCACATCCATGTGCGGAATGCCAATCAAACAGGGACAATTTTGCAGTGAATGCGGATGCAAAGTTTCATCCTGGAATCTATCCCAATGAGGAGTCAAGAGGACATGCCTCGGGCTCAGGAAGAGTGAATGATCATTATGGCGGTGATGTTCCTGTTCCTGTTCCTGTTCCTGTTACAAATTTCTCCATTGGGCATGGTAGTGTGTCTGATGGACATAACTTATCTTCTAATTATATTCATCAACGAGCTGGACCTGAATTAGGGGCTGAACTTTTCCCTGACCAAACTGCAGCTGCTATACCACATCTGAAACTTCCTTCTCTGGAAGAGCACGGTATGCAGTACAGCAACCCATCTTCTTCCTTTGGAACAGATAATCATTATGCTGTGCCTCGTGGACATGTGCCTGGGCATCCTTTCTGGAGGAACACTCCAACTCCAGTTCATATTGGACCATCATATGAGGCAACTGCTCCACCTAATGGCATTATAAATGCTGGATTAATCAGGGGGGAGGGCAGTCCTGGATTTTTCATTGGATCAGATGGTCAAAATGCTTGGGTGGATCCCTCACAGAAATTGTCAGGTCATGATGGGTTAGACATCCCAGAACACCCTTCTGCACAAGCGCAGAAACACCCACTTCCAGTAGATAGTCTTCATCCCCCACAGGACAAAAATTCTGGTATCTACACAGAACATGTGCAGCTGCTAAAATCACCTCTTAATATGGTTCTGAACCAAGAGGTTTTAAGAAATGATATTCATATGACAGAGGCAATGAGTTTGCTATCTCGAAGTTTGCGTGAAGGAAAGGAGGAGAAATCCGAGGATATAGTTGAAAACTGTGCTGCACACTTGCAGAAGATATCTTTTGCAGTGCAGAATAAAACTTCTGAGAATGTAAGCGGAGCTGCTAATCCTGTTGAGTCTAATAATTCAAACGCAAAACCTGCAGAAGAGGTTGCAAATGTTGAAAAACTGAGTAATAAGGACCCACCTGTTCCAGAAGATGCTAAGGATTTGGTCGATCAATTCAGCTTTTTGCCCGAGTTGATGGCTTCTGTCAAAAAGGCTGCATTAGAAGTTGCTGAGGAGGTGAAAACTACAGGTTGCATGAATCCTGATTCTCAGATACAGAATTCACCTCCTAATGAAGACACAACAAATGAAGTTGAACCAGTGGTGAGGATGAAGTGATTTTGATTTCTTCTTTCAAAATGAGGCGAAATACCTCTAGAGTGGGGTGTAGATTTTGCTTGTGATTATGTTGCCTTAAAGTATCTTTTTCTTTGTTTAAAGCCTTACAGTATGTCCTTACTTTCTTGTAGAATGCTCATGGTGATCTAGAATTGGATGCTGAAATTGACCACGTAGATACTTCTAAAATTGAGCCTACTGAAGCTGAGGAAGAAGCAATCGCTAGGGGATTGCAGGTTTTCTTGTCATCTAGTCAAATCCATTTTGTTCTGCATGTTACTTTGTTCTCTTTTCCGGTTGAGATATTTTTATGGCTTTTCTTTCCTCCGTGTTTTGGTTTTGATGGTAGACTACTAAAATTTCAGACAATAAAAAATGATGATTTGGAGGAAATCCGTGAACTAGGTTCTGGAACTTATGGGGCTGTTTATCATGGGAAGTGGAAAGGTTCTGATGTTGCTATTAAGAGAATAAAAGCCAGCTGTTTTGCTGGAAGACCGTCCGAAAGGGCTAGATTGGTAATATTCAGATTTGGTATTTTATTTATTTATACTTTCTTTCAAATGACTATTGATTCAAATTTGTGGAATGATTTTTTTTTTATTATTATTCTTCTTTTGCTCTGTATGTCATGAATTTTCAATTTCTTGTTCAAAAGCTTTTCTAAATGAAAAGGCTGAAATATTGGCTGTAAGCTGAGATTGAGATGTTGTTTGCTAGCCTGGTTAGAAAGGAGGAAAACTAGAGCAATTATAAATTCACACAAGTAGTTTGTATACAAATTATTAGACCTAGGAATATAGCGATTTTATTAAACTTGCGCAAGTAGTTTTGAATACATCAAAATAATTAGTGACTTCATTTTTATCTCTTTATATTTTTGTTCCAGATTGCAGATTTCTGGAAAGAGGCATTGATGCTGAGTTCATTGCATCATCCAAATGTTGTCTCTTTCTATGGCATTGTTCGTGATGGCCCTGATGGTTCTTTAGCAACTGTGACGGAATTCATGGTTAATGGATCTTTGAAACAGTTCTTGCATAAGAAGGATAGGTAATTTAATTCATCAGGCCTTGACGTGCTTTCTAGGACTGCACCACCCTACCTGTCTGACTGTTTTGATCAACTTATGCTTTATTGTGGGCAATTGACAGAACGATAGATCGTCGGAAGAGGCTCATCATAGCTATGGATGCTGCATTTGGGATGGAATATTTGCATGGAAAGAATATTGTGCATTTTGATTTGAAATGTGAGAATCTATTGGTCAATATGAGAGATCCACAACGTCCTGTCTGCAAGGTATCCCCTTAAAACAACCAATAACTAAGCCTTGTCCTACTAAGCATTGTGGAAACTTCAATTAAGATAAAATTCTATGACAACAACTGTGTAAACTTCAAATTGAGATGCTTAAAGCAATGCAATAACTTCTTTTTCCTGTTCGAAAATATTTTAATGGAAAACCTTTCTAGCAGAGTTAAAATGATGATTTCATAAATTTTCAGATTGGTGATTTAGGTTTATCAAAGGTTAAACAGCACACACTAGTGTCAGGAGGGGTACGTGGAACATTGCCATGGATGGCACCTGAACTTCTTAGTGGGAAAAGTAATATGGTATCGGAGAAGGTATTCTTGGCATAGCTGTTTGGCTTTTACATTTCTTATAACTGTTTCGCCATCGCTAATGATCTTTCTTTCTGACCTTGGTTGCTTGTTCTGTAGATTGATGTTTATTCATTTGGGATAGTCATGTGGGAATTGCTCACAGGGAATGAACCCTATGCTGATATGCATTGTGCTTCAATAATAGGTGAGAACCAAGTAAGAAGCAAAATACATAGAGCGATTTGTTTTGCTACATAATATGCTCTTTGTGGTCTATATTCTTGTCAACAATGTGCTTGGAAGTTGGAAGAGTATTGGCTATCTTATATTTTGCTAAGGAAGTCACTGTTGACTTTTTTTATACATATATGCACTAGTTTCTTGTTTTTGTTTTGTAGGAGGAATTGTGAACAACACTTTACGTCCTCAAATCCCGACATGGTGTGATCCTGAGTGGAAGTCTCTAATGGAAAGTTGTTGGGCTTCTGATCCTGCAGAAAGGCCATCTTTTTCAGAAATTTCAAAGAAGCTGAGGAGTATGGCTGCTGCAATGAATGTCAAATAGTCTATTGATCTTGAAACAGGTTGTTACCCTTCTCCCATTGTATGTAGCATAGGGTTGGTAAAAGGAGGGAAATAAGGTGAAGCATGTTTCTTCCAGTTCAAGAATCATGATGCTTAACTTAAAAGAGAAGAGAAGGGAGGGAGTGGGGGATATCTTAACTCCCCTGTTATTCAATCTTATCCAAGCTTGTACTGTAATATCATGCCTTGGTTTAGTCTAAAAGATCTTTTATAGTGTTGCCTTGAATGGTATTTTAGATTAGTGCATATAGTTGCACTATAGCATGATGGATTTTCTCTCAGAAGCGGCATGGTGATCTGAAGAGAGCTACATGTGGAATATCAATATATCACAGTGAGTGATTTTATTAATAGACATGTATCAATGATTTATTATTGATAGGATGGAATGTGAATAGTAGTTATGTAGTTGCCAAAACGTTACTACTATTTTTTTTTCTTCCCTCTGTTAATGAGTGATATTAATGGGTGCAGGGCTTTTGCAGTTTTGAAAGTGATCAGGTTTTGGTGGCCTGTGGAGGAACCATGCCTTCTCTCTGGAGGGATGTGTACATAAATTTAACCAACATGTCTCCTTTATTTCTATGCAAATGTAATAAATTCAATTTGTCATCAAAATTTTATTTGACATTATTTTTTATATTATATCAAATATGATATATGTTCTCTCAATAATAACATTCTGCTTAATTACCTAGTAAGTTTGTTTTGCCTGCCACTTTTCTCAAATATGAATGTTAAGTGCCTTTGAGGTGTGATTATTCATTCAATGAAGATTTGTCCAAATTAATGGTAGTTGAGGTACTGATTTAACATTTTAATGAGTTGGGGAACCATAACCTATAGTGACCAAGCAATTAAAACAGTGTTTTTCCAAAGTGGAGCAAATAAAACAGAACCACCATGTTTTGGAGGGATGCTGGTAGTATTCTAGTAATCTAGTATAAAACAAGATAATATTAGGAACCCCATTAAGTTTTCTGCATTAAAACTAATGTTGTCTGTCTTTTATCTTATCTAAATTAAAGTAGATATCCTTGGTTTCAATTTGGAGATATTAATGGTTTCCCAATGATTGTATAATGAAAGATGAAGTAAGATAAGATGGTGTGGCATCACCAACTCTGAAATTGAAGAAAAATCCACAAGGTCAATTTGAGTGACACAATCATCATCTACTCCCTTTGTCCCTCTACAATCCATGTCCTTCTTCTATGTCTCATGTCTCATACCTAACACACGGCTTAGACTTTTGTACTAAAGTCAAACTAGGTTGACTTTGTACAGATGTCTATAATCTCTAATCTATATCGTGAATCACCAACTATATGAAAGAAGCTGCTTCTGTTGCCAATTTGCCATGGTAGTACTAACTGAATTACTTCGTATGCTAAGAACTATTGTTCTAGAAACAATGGTATAGTGAATAACACTATTTTTGGTGAAAACTATGATGTTATTATTTTGCTAAAAACAAATTATAAAAGTTGGTTTCTCCAAGGAGATAAAGGGATAAACTTAATAATATAATGAATTTAATTTTAATGCACTGATAATGTAAAATATTTTACAGTCGTGCAATCACAATCGTTCTCTTGAATAATCATTTACACCGTCAATATAAAATATAATTATTTTTGTTAATATAGCGTTATGTGATTAAATATACGTATAAAACGATTTTACACCGATAGTATATTAAAATTAAATTCTATATATAATATGCATCTAGCTTTTGAGGATTTTAAGAGTCAACAATTGTGTATATAATAAATTGAATTACAAACCAGATTAGAGTTTGTTACCAGTATTATTGAAACAAGTATCTAAGAGTTTGGCATGAATTGACATCTGTATGGGGGGGTAACTTGAAAATGAGGTTAAAGAACAACTTGAGTGGCTCAATAGCGTAACTGGATCTGTTAACAGTGTCTCGACTTTGTATTATTTTAATTTTCAAAAAGTGCATGAGACACACAGAACATAACAGTCCATTTAATTAATTTATTTAGTATGAGTAACACGTATTTAAACAAGTATTAATACTTATTAATATATAGTGTACCCTTTAATTTGTAGCACAAAATAAAATTGGCGTCCAAACTCCAAAGTCTACTAGCAGCATCTTTGTCAACCCTAGTGACGACATATACAAAGAGTGTCTGATCCTTCTGCGAAATTGCTGGCTATTTTTTGTTTCTAAACGACTTTTTATTTAATTTGATCATGCTTATCTTAATTTTGAAAATTAAAATACTAATTTAAACAGAATGGAATTCCAGGTGTCACGATAACAAAGTTTTTATATTTTTCAGCATTAAAAAAAAAAAACCACGATAACAAGTTTTTATATTTTTCGGCATTAAAAAAAAAACATAGTGTATAATATTGTGTACCAAAAGCATTAAAACAACAACACCTAACTAATAGAAGCAATTAGAGTTAAACTCTAAAATGGCCTTTGAAATTGGCGTAATAAACTAAAATCGTTTATGAGATTTTAATTGCACTAATTATGTATTGAAAAAAATGAGAAAAAAACTGGTGAAATGATTAGTTTGGTGCACGACATTCAATTTCAGGGACTAAAATGAGTCACTTAATGTAAAGTGAGGAACTAATTTGGTGCATATATAACGATGACATAATGGATGACATGTGAGACAAATAGACACGTGGTCAAATAACATTGTGACACGTGGCACAACCATCCATATCAGCATATCACGTGTCACTGGTCACCACATCATCACCATTACACGTGGACGAATCATGAAGTGACACATGTCACTTACAGTACACGTCATCATGCCACGTCATCACGTTGTTAATGAAAAATAGGCCAGAGACTAATATGGTGCCCTTTTTTCAATTTTAGGGACATAATTAGTGCAATTAAAATTTTAAAGACGATTTTAATGCACCACGCCAATTTGAGAGACCATTTTGGAGTTTAACTCCAATTAAAGATAATATGCGACTAAGATACAATTTAACACCGGATGAAAAATGAGCTCGTTGACAAAGTTGAAATCTGTATTCTAATCATCATCCCATTTATACGGATTTAAATGTATATATCAAGTCTAATTCGCTATAATCTAAGCATGCGTGATTACCCAAATCAAATAATTGGTGTTGAACATTGAATGAGTGAATAATAAATTCATAATGATTAAAACACAAGAGTTTTCCGAAAAATTTATCCTCAAAGACTAAGAGAAAAACAAAAGTGTTTATTTTAGTAGGACGGAAA
>NC_029785.2:135923441-135924346 GCF_000816755.2 Arachis ipaensis | reverse complement strand
TATATGAAATATTTTACGTTATTTTAAGTAATTTAAACTTTTTTAAGTAATTATATACCGATATGTTTTTTTAATTAAATACAATTAATGGTAGTGTAATTTAAATTTCATCAGAACTGTGTTCCCCAGCAGTTACACTAATTAATCGTGGGTCTTCTTGATGATGAAATGCACTGTTCTTTTTCCCAATCCATTAAACTTTTAATTGAAGAAAAAGAAAATACATCGTCAATGAGAAGATTCTTACTTAAGGAGAAAGACAAGCAGAAACTTGTTTTTTTCTCGCCCCAGTGATCTGAGTCTTTGATATGATAAAGATATTAATGTTTATAAATTTGAGAGCTAAGTGCTTTTTGAAATTTGATAGTTTCCCCTTGTTATTTCTATGTGGTTGTGGTTCCGGGGCCTTTATTTTCATGCTTCTTCATTAAAAAAATGCACTATAATATTAAATTAGGAAACCAAGGTCAATGATGAGTGGTGCTCTTTATTTGAAAATTATGGAATTACAAACACCTTTCTGTTTGGTTTTTACTTCTTTTCTTGTTCGGAAACTGTTTCCTATTCTCTTTAACATGTCCTACACACAACTTGTCAAAAACAAAATAAGAAAAATAAATAAATAAACATAAACTAAATGGAGTTTAATCTTGCTTAATTATTGATCATAATATACAACCCAACTAATAATTCCTAGCACAAAAAAGAAGAAATAAATGGAATTAGGGCAAGTCGATTATTTAACAAATGTTTGACTTTTTTCATTTTCTTCTTTATTTTATAATCTCGTAGCTGCATTATTGCACAACCAACCAATCCCTACTCCAATGCTTAACAAACTAAAGAGCTCTTTGTGAAAAATCTCAATTGAAATAAGGGTGGTAGAAAAGTATAGTCCCAACCAC
>NC_029785.2:135912351-135923332 GCF_000816755.2 Arachis ipaensis | reverse complement strand
GTTTTAATTAGTGTAATAATTTTTTTAGAGAATAAAAGATATATATTTTTATATACAGTGACTATTTTTTTTCATGTTTAAATATGAAGATAGGTATAAGATAGTGTGCCTCATGACACAAATTTCTAAAAATTTTGTACTTTTCTGAATTTGATATGTAAAGCATTTTGTTTAATATATTTCTATATTTATATATGTCTAAATTACCAAACACAGCCTTAAAATACTACTACTACACTACCAAAACCCCATTTAGTTATCGTTAAAAGAACAATTTGGTATCTTTTATATATAGGTAAAAACTCAGGTGAAGTCGATTTTACGTGAAGTTGATACCTAAGAGCCGTTAGATGAAAATTTAGTTAAATCAATCAAATCATTTAACGTCTCTCAGGTATCAATTTCACGTCAAGTCGACTGCACCTGAGTTCCACCTGATATATATCATAATTAATGTCATGTCAAGGTTTCACGGTGAAGCTTCGGTTTTGATAGGCCGGTTGAGAAGAAATAGAGGAGTCAAAGACAATGAAATTCACTTTGGTACGGCGGGTAATACCTACTCACGACGAACAAGATACAAGTTTTCATTGATATGATTTCAAATAAGAATCAGTTGGTTATGATTTTGTGGTGAAAGCAACCAAGGACACAAGAGAGACATTTTCAATGCATATTTGATTATTGGTTTTTGTAGCTTTCATCACAATCTCGTCAACAGATATTGGATGGTTTCTAACAAAGATTTCAATTTCAATTCTTATTATATATTGTACTCAGGCCTTAAATATGGAAAATATATTACTACTTATGTATAGCTTAGATATTCAGAAGACCTTACTCGCTGTCACATGTGTTCCATTTCAAGAGAAAAAATGTACTTTCGTACATCCACATCTTGGACCAATTTGTCACAATACATTCAATTTTATAATCATGTGTCACACAATTAATATCTGATATATTCAAGGCGACCGGTTTATAATTAAAAAAAAAAAAAAACCATGTTCCAACAAGGTTCAACAGCAAGAGGCTAGGATATGTTGTTCTGCAAGATCACATGCACATCCTTTGGTTTGCTAACACATACAAGTGCGTCATTCTTCCCCTAAATGCATGTGCCACAGTATTATTTGGAAAATAAAAATTTTATATTTTTAAAGGTGAAAATTTACTTGCAGTCGTTTTACTGTAATGTTAATAATTAAAAGTCGTTAGATTATAATTTAGTTAAATCTATTAAATTATCAAACGACTCTCAACTATTAATTTTACATGAAGACAATTGTATTTGAATTTTTACCATTTTGTGTATATTAAAATTAATCACTAAATCAGCTGGCAGCCACATATAAAAATACAAAATACATACTAAAAATATATTAAACTATATATATTTACACACAAATATATAACTATTGTTTTTAGTATGTAAATAGGATTTTTATTTTAATATTTGTGTTTTGTTATAAATCTATTGACATAATCAGAAAGCTTTTTTTGTAATTTCTTTTTTATTTTTTCTAATAACAACATGGTCATTTTTTCAGGATATTATTATCATGATATTTTCTATAACAACAATGCTAGGGAATCAATAGGGTATTAGCCAAAAATCAGTCAAATATCTCTAGGTGAATTCAAAATCTCTACGAGTTAATATATATGGATGTTTCTTCCGCTAAATATCAGAATGTTTCTTTTTCATACTAAATGGATATTCTTTTATATATTTTTCGAATTTTTTTGTATTAACTTCGAGTGTGAGGTGTGAAGAAACGAGCTTGATTCTGCGCCGTGATCCTAGGAGCAGATTTGGAAAGATATTACTTTAATTACTTTTCCTTTCTATAATTGCTTAACAACTGAACTTGTTCATTGAGCTAGTTTTTGAAAATAATAATAAGGCTTCGCTGAATAATTCCAAATCCATGTAATTGACTGGATCAAAGTATGTAATTGGTTTACTATGTCCTTCCTAGAAGTTTCACTGTTGCTACATTTACCATGAGAATTCCCATGTAATTAACAATATAATGAATTACCAATAGGATAAGAGAGCAGTAATTATGTACATTAATATATAGAGAATGGAACATTTTCGAGGATAATGCCGACAAACTAAGAGGATAGAGACTTCTTTTGATCAAATGCTGTAGCACCGTGTTCAAGTAATAAACAAATGGAACAATTGAAAAAGCAGTCACATTTTTTTAGTAATATATCAAAAAGAAGAAGAAACTATAATTATTTATGTTACGTATTTGTCGAGTTGCATGCATAATTAAGCAAGGATGATCGAACTAAACCAAAAAGGATGAAAGAGAAAGAGATAGATGAATATATGAAACCCTAGAAATGAAGAAGAAAAAAATAATATTGAGTTGAATAGAGAATAGAGAATTAGAGTGAGAGGGTTATTGATGAGGTGTTAGAGTTTTTGTCCTTTTAACCCTTCACATCATCTCTTTCTTTCTGCCTATAAATCTTCCTCTTCCTTCTTCCTAGTTTCCCCAACAACAAAACCCTTAATTCCATCTCAAATTCTCTTCTTCTTCCTTCAAGCAACAACAAAGATGGGAAGAGCACCATGCTGTGACAAGGCCAACGTGAAGAAAGGACCATGGTCCCCTGAAGAAGATGCTGCTCTCAAAGCCTACATAGAAAAGAATGGAACTGGAGGCAATTGGATTGCTCTTCCTCAGAAAATTGGTATTTATATATATTATTTTAGTATAATCAATTAATATATAGTCATGGATTAATGGAAAGTTAATTAATTTAATTGCAGGGCTGAAGAGATGTGGAAAAAGTTGCAGGCTTAGATGGTTAAACTATTTAAGACCTAACATCAAGCATGGTGGATTTACTGAAGAAGAAGACAACATCATCTGCAGCCTTTACATTAGCATTGGAAGCAGGTGAGTCAGAATTAAGTGATGATCATATCATGAACTTCAATAATAATCTTATTATTTGCTTGATTTAATTTGATTCTACTGCTTGCATTGTGGTGTATAGTATTTGAACAATAACTCTTTGTCCTATTTCTTTGTCACCAGAATCTCTTGAGATCTATCCCAACACATGTTCTTCCTTTGTTTGTTTATTATTCCTTGGAACTGTGAATCCCTACTAAGTTGATCTGTGTAGGTGGTCCATTATTGCGGCACAGCTACCTGGAAGGACAGATAACGACATCAAGAACTACTGGAACACTAGATTGAAGAAGAAACTGCTGGGAAGGCGCAAACAATCCAGCTTCAACAGCTCCAAGGACTCCAATATTGGGATGCAAGATGACACATCAAGTTCCAATAACAATACTAATGCCCTAAGCACTTCAGCTCTTGAGAGGCTTCAACTTCATATGCAGCTTCAGAGCCTCCAAAACCCTTTCTCTTTCTACACCAACCCTGCCCTCTGGCCAAAGTTGCATCCTTTTCAAGAAAAGATGATTCACCAGAATCTGCAGCAGCAGCAGCAGCACCAATCTCATAATCTTAACAGTCATGGCTCCAACTCCAATAACCCTTTGATGCAGAATACTAATAATGCTTTGCCTTCTCCTCATCATCATCATGTGCTGAATCAAGAAGAAGGGGAAAAGGATACCAAGAATTCAAAGGTTGATCTTTTGGAGAATCCGCTTAATAATAATAATGGCTGTTCATCAGTTCTCTTCAATAATAGTAATCCATTATTGCACTCATCAAGTGATGCCATTATTGCACCAAGAGGAGATGGTGTTGAGGGAATTCAGCAGGTTTGTGCTATCGAAAGTGAGCTTGATGAGATTTTGAATCTCAATAGCAGCAACAGAAGAATGTGTTACATTCCACAGGAGGAGGAGGAAGAAGAGGAGGAGGATCAGATTCAACAGATGGCTGATGATGAGTTTGACTGTTTGAGAGAGATGAATAGTAATAATAACAACAATGGTAATTCAAAGGACAGTAATAGTAACTTGATTTGGTGGTCCAATGATTCTTCTGCTGATACCAAATCAGCATCCTCAAATTCTTGGGAGTCAATGTCATCCACTCCAGTTCTTCTGCCAGAAGGGATGTTCCAAGATTATGAACTAGGTTACACTTTATAGTCATCACATTGTTATCAATGATTTGACTGTTTGAATGTTCCTAATTTGTTGGGTGGTGGGCATAAGGTAATTAAAGAGAGAAAACTGAGTAATATAATAGGTCTTGTGTAAACAACATCGTGAATATATGCATGTAATATTGTAATAATAATATGTAAGTAAATTACTGTTTCAGTAATGTATAAATTAAATTCCTAGTTTCATTTTGTTCCTAAATTAACTGGAACAGAACTTGATAAGTATATTATACTATCATCTCGTGTATCTTTAATAATGAAAATGTATACTGTTTACAAGTAGCAGAAGAAACTATGTAATTAATAATCTGTAAATGAGCTGAATTTGCTGCAACTTTATATGAAGATTTTAATTAGTTAATCCATGTTGTAACCAAACATATGTAACTACTGTATTTCATTATTCTAGGTTCCTACTATAAATGCATGTGGAATTGATTTGATTCACATCTTTCATTTGTAATACATCTTTCTATTTGTGATATAAGGATTTAAAAATAGGGATTTCGAATAGTGTATTAATTAATGAATTGAAATAGTATTTCAATATAAATACGTAACAAATCTATATACATATTTCTGTATAGCCTTTCGAAAATTTCATTTGTACAAAAGGATTCCTTTCCTCATGCAAAAAGAAAGATCGTAAACTCCATTTGTTATAGGTTTAATACTAAAAAGTTGAAAGCTACAAATTAAAAGCTATGCGTTTTTCGTGGATCCAAAAGTCAATATATTCTCTTTGTTTTACATAATGTGAAAAAACAAACGTCACCAAATTAATGTGAACTCTCACTGAAAATCAAAGATATTTAAACATGACTCTCATTATAGCAATTTTTCATCATCATCGCTAGAAATGTAAGCTAGCGTGTTGAGTAAACATTTTCTTTTTCTAGTACAACTTGAACATGACCGAAGAATAATTCATGAAGCTGAAAATGGCCCTTCTTATATTGTAGGTCATGTTATAACGTAGCCTAACTATCCATTTTTGGCGTTACCTACGAGAAGCTTTTGTTGTTGGTCAATTATATTGTAGCTTGCTAGCTTTGCTGCCTTCAATAGACGTTAGAAGAATTCAATAATGAAAATGATATTTGTTTTATACAAATTCATTTTCTCTCGTCTAGCGTTTGTTTTGAGGTACTGAGACAGAGATTGAGAGACTGAGACTCAGTATTATGTTTGTTAGTTCAGAGACTGGTATTAAAATTTCTATTTCTGTCTCCAAAATTCCAGTATTTCAGTACCTTCAAAAAGTAGGGACACATGGGACTAAAATTTTTAAAGATGGAGACTGAAACTTTAATAACATTTTATACCTAAAATACTTTCATTTCAATTAATTAATTCTAATTTTATCCTTTATGCAAATTAAATTAGAGTTTCATTCTTGTTTCAATTTCTGTCTCCTATTTTACACCAAACAAAATACTGAAATTTATTTCAATCTCTATCTCTTAGTCTCTGTCTCTCAATTCTCAGTCTTTCTGTCTCTTAGTCTCTGTAACTTTTTGACAAACATGTCCATTCATTTAGTTTTCTTGTTATAATTAATGTACTTTTTTTTCTACTATTTGATCTCGAACTAGACAAGAGTAGACGTTAAAGTTAAACTGTTTTATCTATGTGCTAGAATGTGGTTTAGATTACTTGTCATAATTAGTTATTATTATTATTATTATTATTATTATTTTGGTTTAGTAATAGACTCTACTTTTCTTCTTTTTCTTTTAGTAAAATGGAAATGTAATTATGTAAGCCCATGAACTATTTATTACCTAATGGGCAGGTGTTTTGGGTCTTGGTAATGGGCTGAAGTTTATTTCAGAGTCTCAGACCAAAAATCAAGTTATTATAAATAGTCTTACATACTAGCAACTTCTGCTATAAAAAATAAAAAATATACCATATAAAATCCCGACTTTAAAACAAAAAACAAAACTCATACAACTTAAATGATATTTATACATTAAAATAGAAATGTATATTCTGCATAATTTTTGGTGTATACATTTCATATTATTTTTATAATATAAAAGATAAGTGTTCATACCCTGGCCCAATAATAAAGGTCTAGGATCCAAGCAAAAAGGCCCAACCCAAAGGGTTGGCCCTCACCCAGTACCAGCCTTCATCCCCAGAAGTCGGTACTGAACACGACCTGCTCCAAAGAAGTCGGATACGAGGGTTAGCTGGCAGATAACACTCATTCGAATGAGTAACTGCCCCTAGAAACTCTCTAACCACTTCATAGAGCCATATCTTAACCTCCCTAAGATATGGGAACGGTTATCCACCTAAAAAGGTGGCACTACTTCAGCGGTGGTTATTGGTTCACCACTATAAATACACTGACATCATTCAGGTATCACTAAGTTCCAATACTCTCTAACCTGCTCACACTCTTGCTAACTTAGACATCGGAGTGTCTTTGCAGCCCATTCTCCCCATTCTCTCTCACATACAAGTCGGACGGAGGAACACCGAGTACCAGGTCCACTCGAAAGCCACCTCCTTCATACGTTTGGGCCAACCAACGCCATCCGACCCATTCATCTCCGGTTACCCACCGTAACATTGGCGCCGTTGCCGGGGACCCGAGAGATCAACCAGTGATGGCAGATAGATCCCCTGAAGAGGGTCATGTGGAGACAGATTCTGAACAAGAGAATCTGAACACTGGAAACAATGAGGCAGACCAGACCCTTCACCAGGAAGCCAATGATCAACACAGGGAAGGCACCTCCGGAATCAAAAACCCGAAGGTAAATTCCTCGGAGGGGCGCGAATCAGAAAAAGAAGGACCATCCCACGCAATTGAGCTCATGGGATTAGTCCACAGTCGCCTCGAGCAGCTAGAACAGGAACGGGAACGACAAAAGGAAACCGAAAAGAACCTAAAAGAGGAGATGGAGCGACGAAAAGAGTTAGAAAGAAAACTCTTAAAGTTAGAATCCTCCCTCAAAGGTTAGAACTCCCACGACGGTAGAGAAGATTCGCCTTTAGGAGAGAAAGATCCTTTTAGCGAGGACATAATGAGGGCAAAAGTTCCGAGAAACTTTAGAAGCCCCGATATGGACCTCTATGACGGAACCACTGATCCAAAGCATCATCTGAGCAACTTTAAAAGTCGGATGTATCTGGCTGACGCCTCTGACGCTACGCGATGCAAAGCTTTTCCGACAACCTTGTCAAAAACAGCGATGAAGTGGTTCGACAGCCTCCCTCCGAGGTCAATTACCAGTTTTGAAGACCTCTCAAGAAAGTTCTTGATGAGGTTCTCCATCAAGAAAGACAAAGTAAAACATGCACCAAGTCTCCTGGGAATAAAACAGGAGATCGGGGAGTCCTTACGGGCCTATATGGAAAGGTTCAACAAAGCATGTTTGGAGATTCAAGACCTGCCCACCGAGGCAGTCATCATGGGGCTAGTCAATGGTCTTAGAGAAGGTCCCTTCTCACAGTCCATATCAAAAAGATACCCCCACGACGACCCAGTGGTAATTACCATGATCCTGGCAAATGTCCATCTACACAGAACACTAGTAGACCAAGGAAGCTCAGCGGACATCCTCTTTAAGCCCGCTTTCGACAAACTAGGTTTAGATGAGAAAGAGTTAAGAGCCTACCCCGACACCTTGTACGGATTAGGCGACACGCCAATAAAGCCACTAGGATTTTTGCCCCTCCACACCACCTTTGGAAAGGGGGAGAAATCAAAGACTCTGAGTATAGACTTCATAGTCATCGACGTGGGGTCGGCCTATAATGCTCTAATCGGCAGAGCTACCCTTAATCGACTCGGAGCGGTGGTATCGACACCCCACCTCTGCATGAAATTCCCGACCTCAGCGGGGATAGCAACGGTGAGGGGAGATCAGAAGCTGGCAAGGAAATGCTACAATGAAAGCCTAAACCTGAGAGGAAAAGGCAAAGAAGTTCACACAATAGAGCTCGGTGGAACAAGGATTAAAGAAGAGCTGCGACCACGACCCGGAGGAAAAACCGAGGAGATTCAGGTCGGAGAAGAGGAAGGAAAAAACACTCACATAGGAACCAACCTGGGGGAAACCCTAAGACAAGAATTGACTAAGCTCCTAAGAGATAATTCCGATCTCTTCGCCTGGAAGGCCTCCGACATGCCTGGGATAGATCCAGAACTCATGTCCCACAAGCTCTCGGTCTACTCGGGATCTCGACCTGTACAACAACGAAGACGCAAGCTCGGCCCAGAACGAGCTCTAATAGTAGAGGAGCAAGTACAAGCGCTCCTAGAAGCCGGTTTCATCAGAGAAGTCAAGTATCCAACATGGCTAGCCAAGGTAGTGCTAGTCAAAAAACAAAATGGTAAATGGAGAATGTGCGTCGACTATACCGACTTAAATAAGGCATGTCCCAAGGACCCTTATCCACTACCAAGCATTGACGCCCTAGTAGACTCTAGCTCGGGGTATCAATACTTGTCGTTCATGGACGCCTACTCAGGGTATAACCAAATCCCCTTAGAGAAATTTGCCTACTTCTTAGTGGTAGCCTCTCGAAGGCTACGGCCTTACTTTCAAGCTCACACAATAAGAGTCCGCACGAACCAACCCATGAAGCAAATCCTCCAAAAAACGGATGTTGTAGGAAGAATGGTTCAATGGGCAATAGAGCTCTCCGAGTTCGACTTGAAGTACGAAACTCGGACGGCGATTAAAGCCCAGTGCCTCGCCGACTTCATTACAGAATATGCAGGGGATCAAGAGGATAAACCAACTACATGGGAACTCTACGTAGATGGATCCTCCAATAAAACAGGAAGCGGCGCAGGCATAATATTGGTAGATGAAAGGGGAACCCAGATAGAGGTCTCCCTCAAGTTTGAATTCCCAGCTTCAAACAATCAGGCAGAATATGAAGCCTTGATTGCAGGATTGAAGCTGGCAGAAGAAGTCGGTGCTACAAAGGTAATGGTATACAGTGACTCTCAAGTGGTGACCTCCCAAATAAGTGGAGAATATCAGGCAAAAGACCCAAATATGAAGAGATACTTGGAAAAAACTCTGGAGCACCTTGGGCGTTTTGCAAAAACCAAGGTCACGCACATAACTCGGGACCTAAATAGCAGAGCAGACGCCCTATCCAAGTTAGCAAGTACCAAGCCAGGAGGAAATAACAGAAGCCTGATCCAAGAAACTCTCCAGGAACCTTCAGTGGTAAAAATGGAAGACAAACAAGAAGTCTTCGAAGTGGTCGGATTAAATCTCGGATGGATGAACCCCTTGGTCGAATACCTGAAATTCGACATCCTCCCCAAGGAGGAAAAGGAGGCCAAGAAGATCCGAAGGGAAGCACAACACTATACCTTGGTGAAAAATATTCTCTATAGAAGGGGGATATCAACACCATTATTAAAGTGTGTACCGACCTCAAGAGCCACCGAGGTATTAGAGGAGGTACATAGTGGAATCTGCGGGAACCATCTCGGAGCAAGGTCATTAGCCAGAAAGGTGATCCGAGCTGGATTCTACTGGCCAACCTTGCAGAAAGATGCCACAGACTTTGTGAAAAAATGCCAACCGTGTCAAATGCATGCAAATTTCCACGTGGCCCCCCCAGAGGAGCTCATCAGTATCACCTCCCCATGGCCCTTTACAAAATGGGGAATGGATTTGTTAGGTCCTTTTCGAAGGAGTTTTACCCCAGATGACTTGGTCCTAATCAGAAACGATATTGGAGTCAACAAATCAGGGGAAGGAAAGCTCGCTGCTAATTGGAAAGAACCATACAAGATCAACGAGGTCTTAGGAAAGGGCTATTATAGGGTAACCGACTTCGACGGCAACGAGTTACCAAGATCATGGCATGCTTGTAATATGAAAAGGTACTACAGCTAAAAGCGAACCCTACTCCCTGATGTACTCTTTTCCCAATTTCATGATTTTTTCCCGAAATCAAAGGGTTTTTTCTGAAAAGGGTTTTTAACGAGGCATCATAGTAGGGGCTAAGGGAAAATAAATTATCAAAAGCCCTTAGCAGCAATAAGGTACCTCCTCAATTAATAAAGATCTCTTTCAGTTTAAATATCTCTTTTAAATTTCCTTTTTATTCCCCTTCTACGAAACGCGCCGATTTAAGCTCGACAAAACGTGAAAATCCCATGAACCGACCTAGATGGTCGTCAGGATAAAACGACGAGGTACAAATCGCAAAAGAACCACGAACAGAAAAAGCATGCGCGCATAAGGTAACTCAAAACCCTTATCCAAAAAAAGGGCATTTATTTAAACGCTAAATTAAACCCTTATTAAAAAGGGTATCGAAAATTTGTTTTGTTTACGGCCCTGAAAGGGCAAAAAATTGTTGCAAACATCAACAAATAAATATAAAAGAGTTTAAAAAGAGGGGCCTACAGGCCGGGCCCCAATAGCCAAAATCACTTCTTAGCAAGAGGAGTAGAAGGATCACCACCACCAGGACCAGGAGTTGGAGAGAAAGTCGGAGGAGCGGCAGAAGAACTCGGAGCGTCCTTAGAGCGAGGAGGGGACTCTATGATCCTCTGCCCCCGAGTCTTCAAATCAGACTCAGACTCCACCACGGGGACAGGAGGATCCACGATGGCACCATCAATAACAATCTTATCAGGGTCCAAAGGAGAAAGGTCCAAGTCAGGAGCAATGACTCCGACCTGCTCCTTAAAACCCCTCCAAGCCTCATCAGCACCATCTGCAATAGAGTCCTCTAACTCGGTATAGGCCTTCCGGGCATTCAGCAAGTCATTCTTTACAGACACAAGATCAGCAAATAAACTGTTGTAGCTGGCTTGCGCTGCCTTCCTCAAATCCACCTCCATGTTGCATTGGGCTTGCAACTT
>NC_029785.2:135903922-135912279 GCF_000816755.2 Arachis ipaensis | reverse complement strand
ATATATCCAAGAGTTTGCCACAAACCCCCGCCGTCTTGAGACTCTCCTCAACCATAGTGGTGAGGTAGTGCCGAACAGAAACATCATCCATACTCATACGAGCATGAGGATAAATGTTCTTTCGGACGAACGCAAGAGCGTCCGCCTCACCAGAAGCGCCAGACTCTAAGGTCTTGCGCTTCTTCGGCTCTGGTTCAGGAGTAGGTCGGACAGAAGGGGGTGTCAGAGAGGAAGCAGAGGAAGAAATTACAATAGGTTGGGAGGGAGTCCCAACGTTCCGAGGAGGAGGAGGAGGAGAGACAACCGCCCTAGCACCACCAGATTTGGCACGAGACTTTGCCTTGGCTTCCTGAACCCTCTGGTAAGACTCTTGAGCGTTTTTCTTTGCCATCTCTGCAAAAACAAATTGGTAGCTAAAAGTCAGACAAGTCGGTAAAAGAAATTGCAAGTCGGAAATAAGTGAGAAACGCAAAAAGCTACCTAGTTGTGACTGGACAAAGGCCGGCGACCCCTGGAGAAATTTTTTAGTATCATAGTATGGGTACCCGGGACTACCAACTCATACTTCGGCTCATCCTCTTCAGAAGTACAAATTCTATGGTGAGTACGAAGGTGGGTGATAAACTCGGTATCGACTGAAGGCTCCTCCCCTAGGACCGTGACATCAACCCACTGAGAAAGAACATCTACGGAAGCCATTTTCTTTTCTTAAAAGGGGTGACAAGAAACCTACAAAAAGAAAAGGAAAATCAACACACGGTCTCTAAAGGGAGGGGGTACGGAACTAAAGCCTACAAACCAGTCTACCTACAAAATAAAGGCACGCAAATAGAAAGCATGTTACAGAAGGGAAAAAAAAGCTAACCTTTAAGTCTGAAATCAAGACTGGAGGAAGTAAAAGCCTTCGAAACGCAAGAATGCAGCACGAACGAATGCAAGGGAAATTTGAAAGATCGCAGAAACGAAACAACGAAAGAGAGGGAAAGTATTTATAAGAACGTTAGGGGCATAATGGTAAAATCGGGGCAATCATTAATGAAGATGCACCGTTACCAAGGCCATTAAATCCCTACGCACACCCCTAACGGACACGACGATTGATAGAAGTCGGTACTGAACACGACCTGCTCCAAAGAAGTCGGATACGAGGGTTAGCTGGCAGATAACACTCATTCGAATGAGTAACTGCCCCTAGAAACTCTCTAACCACTTCATAGAGCCATATCTTAACCTCCCTAAGATATGGGAACGGTTATCCACCTAAAAAGGTGGCACTACTTCAGCGGTGGTTATTGGTTCACCACTATAAATACACTGACATCATTCAGGTATCACTAAGTTCCAATACTCTCTAACCTGCTCACACTCTTGCTAACTTAGACATCGGAGTGTCTTTGCAGGTACCACCCCCCATTCTCTCTCACATACAAGTCGGACGGAGGAACACCGAGTACCAGGTCCACTCGAAAGCCACCTCCTTCATACGTTTGGGCCAACCAACGCCATCCGGCCCATTCATCTTCGGTTACCCACCGTAACAATAAGTTTTTTATTTTGTTTCATTTTTTATTAATGACTTTAATACCAAGAGCGATGAATACAAATAGGATTCATATAACATTATTCAATTTTATTACATTCAATTTATAACTATGAACTCAAGGTCTTCTAATATGTGTTTTAAGAACACATTTTACCATTACTATAAAAGAAAATAAATATTTTACTAAAAAAAGAACCTTTTACACTATTTCTAATATTTTTTTTATAAGGAAGATTCGAACCTGCGACCTCTTAAATGAGTATGGAAAAATTATGTTATTTGAGTTATAACTCATTGGCCTATTTTTAATATGTTGAATACATCAAAAAATTAAAAAATATTATTATAATATTAAAATGTACTTTTATGATAAAAATAACTGCTCATACTCTGATCCAAAACATAAAGTCAAGCCCAATGATAAGGATAAAAGTCCCAACCTTAAAAGGTGGTCTCTATCCCATGTCCGATCTCTTTAAAGAAGTCGGACACCAATAGAGGGGTCCAATCCTACTTGTCCAAACAAGTAACTGCCCCCGCAAATCTTTCCACTACATCTAGAAGGGAGATCTTAATAGACTCCTAAGATAAAGGGAACGGTCATCCATCAATAAAGATGGAACTACTCTAACAAAGGTACTTATTAGCTATACTATAAATACGCTGACACCTCTTAGGTATATTCACGTTCTAATCTACTAAAATTCTACCTAAAGCCCTTTCTAACTTAAGCATCAGAGTCTCTTGCAGGTACTACCCCCACATCCTCACGAGAAACTCGGACAGGCAGCACCTCAGCACCAAACAAGTCGGATGCTACCACCTAAAGGGATCTGGACCCCACGTTCAAACCTAAATCAACGTTTCAGGTAACCATCGAAACATTGGCGCCGTTGCCGGGGTCCTGGGACTCACTTCTCGATAATGGCTGACCACTAGTATAAAGATGGTCATACTGCATCGGAATCTAAACCTGAGGCCCAGCCGAAAGGTCAAGCCATTGTGCTTTCTCCACTGCCACCACCTGCTCAAGGGCCTCATGGGAAAGGGACGTCTAGAAATCTCCACCCAAGGAGGATCCATTCCGAAATCCACCATCCTGAAGACGAAGATTCCCCTCATACAACCGAGATCCTGGACCTAGTTCATGGTCAGGGAGATCGACTGGAACAACTCGAACACGAGGCTGAGCGACAATGAAAAGCAGAACGAGAGCTGCGGAGAAGAGGGAGACTGAGGAAAAAGGTCATGGGGTATAAGCCAGAAAGCAGGGGTCGGGATGATTATCTTTGAATCTGAGGGGTTCGACTCTGACTTCTTCGGAGAAGATCGGGCGGAGGAGGATCCGAGTTCTTTCTGCAACTGGAGGTTCTGAGCTACCACACTCTTTTTTGCGTTTCTAAGTGTTCTCATATGAGCAGATTTCTGAGCCATACTCTCTACAGAAACAAAGAAAAAAGTTAAGACAGCAATAAGGTTAATCAAATTCAAAAAAGCAAAAAGAAAGAGAGCTACCCAGCTCGGACTTCAGAAGGTTAGGGTCTCCTAAAAATCTTTTCGTATTCAAGTAAGGAGCTAGCCCCAAGTGTCCAGAAAGAAATCCACTACACTCTTCTCAAGTTCATCTAAATCACTTATATCGGGCTTAAGGGCAACTAGTGTATCCTGCCAGTACAGGGGGAAATGAGGCTCGTGGTTTTCACCTAAAAAGAAAGGACGGACTCCCTCAACATCCCGGACTTTGAAAAATTGATTCTTAAAGTCGTGAAAAGAATCATCAAAAATGGCAAAAACTTTTCAACCTTGAACAACTCAGAAGGATATCCAACCCGACTTCTTTGTGGAACTATAGGGTTTGGTCGCAACAAAAAGATAAAAGAATACATTCATAGAAAGTTGGACATCCATCTCCCGACATAGGAGCTGACATATTTTCAGGAAGGCCCAAGAGTTAGGGTGCAACTGAGAAGGGGCGAGGTTGCAAGACCACAGTACATTAATTTCAAAAGCGGTAAAAGAAAATCGGATACCTAGCTGGGTAAAGAAACAGTCGTAGACATAAAAGAAAGGTCGCTCAGAGTCCTCTAAGGGGGAGAAACACACCCTCTTTTCTGGATCGGGCGCCACTAATTCATAGTTTCTCTCGTCTTCCTTGTTCTTGCATATACTATGATGCCTACGGAACTCCTGACAATACTCTCTCTTGGTTACAGGGACACAAGAAAGGACAGTAGTATCTACCCAAACTCGAAGACTAGGAGGGACTTTGGTCGACATTCTCGAAAGGATAGAGCGAATACCTATAGATGCAAAGTAAAAAATTATTACTAAAAGAAGTCGAACCTCGTCCAAAGTAAGTCGAGCAAAGTCAACAAAATCAACGAAATCCATTCTCTTCACATTTTCTCTGAAACAATCAAATGGTGTCCCTTATATGCAACATCGTCGCATAACAACGACACCATCTGGGGGGGCAATAACACCCACGACGACAGTAAGAAACAACACAGTTCAAAGCAAACGTTTTTCTTTTTTGCAAAACAACAAAAAGATAGCAGTTTTAGTCTCAGCATTTTTTCCGAAAGAGGAAAGAAAAGAAAGAAGAATCATATCCTCACAAGAAACAGTTTTTATTTTCATAGTCTTCACACATAGACAAGAAATACTCAAAAACACAAACAAGTGTTCGAAACAGATAAAGAACCAACCTTGATGGAAATGCAAAACAAAGGCAGGCGCGTTAATCAGCAAAAACATGAACGTTCCTCTCCAAAGACAGACCTTCAAAAAGAACAAGAGGAAAAAACTCGGAACTGAAGGCACTAGAGAAGCAAGAAATTGAAAGAGAAAGTGAAGATTACTTCACAAAGAGAGTAGAAAGGAAACGATTATGGAAATGTGGAAAAGAAGAAAAAGAGAAGGCGGAGTCCCTTACAAAAGGGGACAAGGGCACGACAGCCGTTACTACCCTTTATCTTAACAGACTCTTAAGATAAAGGGAACGGTCATCCATCAATAAAGATGGAACTACTCCAACAAAGGTGGTTATTAGCTCTACTATAAAATATAAATACATTGACACCTCTCAGGTATATTCACGTTCTAATCTACTAAAAACCTGCTTAAAGTCCTTGCTAACTTAAGCATCGGAGTTTTTTGCAAGTACCATCCCCCACCTCCTCACGAGAAACTCGGAAAGGCGGCACCTCAGCACCAAACAAGTCGGACGCTGCCACCTAAAAGGATCTAGACCTCATATTCAAGCCCAAATCAACGTTTCAAGTAACCTTTGGAATAATAACTAAATTCATACCTTAATTATACACTTTTTTTTTTTCAATTATCATATTTATGCTCAGATGTATTTTAAAAAGAAAATAGAGATTTGTAACTTAAAAAGTAAACAAACTAAAAAATAAACAACAAATAAAACTTTATCCACTAGATAGATTTACAATGCCAAGGTGATAACATCAACTTGTAACAATTTCTACTAAAGTATTGAAATCCCTTATGAAACTACCATTAGTTTCAACAGCTCGTTTTGCAGATTTCTTGAACTCTGATATCTTTTGCCGCATTAACATCCCTTCATCACTTGACATGGTTGATTTCAATGCTGCTAAGGTAGCTTCTTTAGTGAAAACCCCATCCTGAATTGGAACACCAACACCCCATCTACCTTCCATCATCCTTGTGTTCAATTTCTGGTCACCAAAAAAGGGCCTAGAAATCATTGGAACACCACCCACCATGCATTCCATGATTGAGTTCCAGCCAGAATGTGTCACACACACACCAATAGCTTCATGCTTTAGGATTTCCACCTGTGGTGACCATGAAACAATTTTCCCTTTATCTTTAATCCTTTCCAATAACCCTTTTGGAAGCTGTTCATCATGTTTTCCCCTGAATGACCAAATAAATGGAAATCCAGATTCATCTATGGCCTCTGCTATAGCAACTAACTCATGAGGTGGAGGAATTATCACAGTTCCAAAGCTAATGTACACAACTGAGCCAATGTCATGTTTGTTCAACCATTCTATGCAACCTTGATCATCAGGGATAATTGGTTGTGGCAATGCCAAAGTGAATGGACCAATATTTAATAGCTTTCGGAACTTTGATTCGAGTTGGTTCACTATTGGAGGTTCCAACTCAGCAAATGAGTTAATTGCAACCGCTGTTGCTTTAGGCAAAGTTTGTCCCATTTTGTGTAACATGGATGACAAAGGTTGTTCTATATCGTCCATTATCCCTTCAGGCAATTCAGAAGCCTTCACCACAGGTAAACCAGGAACGAAATCGATGTTTTCATTACCTACAAAAGTGCAGTGTCACATTATGATTTGATATACAATCCCGCTAAATAATCAACTGGATTTACTCAACAACAAATTCACAAGTATTTTTGAATTGTAACTCTATAACAAACTCATCAAATATTTGACAATTCTTTTTGTTTTATTTCTTTATAAAAGGATAATTGGGTGCAAGTGTTATAACCAGAATTCGAAAATAGATATTTATTTAAAAAATGTACGTAATTAATCTAACATGATAATTATATGAAGGTGAAAATTCAGATGCAGTCGACTTCACGTGAAGTTGATAGTCGAGAGTTGTTAGATGAAAATTTAGTCAAATCAGTCAAATCATCTAACAACTCTCCGTTATCAACTTTACGTGAAGTCGACTGCATTTAAGTTTCTACCTTACATGATCGACTGATTTTATGACTAATATCAAATGGTAGAAATTCATGTAACTTCATGTGAAATTAATAGTGAAAAGTCGTCGTATGATTTGATAAATTTAATTAAATTATTATATAATAATTCTCAACTATCAATCAATGGTGAACTTCACATGAAATTAATTATCTCATTAATTTTATGTGAGTTTCCACCGCATCAAATTCATAATTAGATGTAGGTCAAAAATGACTAAAAAGTGAGGAAAGGGTGATTGAGAAAATTTCATTACCAGCATTGGCGGCAAACTGGTCCCTGATAAAATCAGTCATAACATGGCAAAGAAGAGAATGAGGCCCTGCAGTCCAGACGGGAACCCATTTGGCATTGATCTCCTTCGCCATCTCCGCCGCAAACCAAAGGAACGCATCCGTAAGCAAACAAGTAAACTTGATGTGTGTCTCTGCCAACGCCTTATCCATGGCGCGCTTAAAGTTCTGGATCATGACACCCACGAAGAGATTAATGGGCTCAATAGGGTCACCAGAAGGCACATATCCCTCTGGCAACCCATCTTCCACGTTATAAGCCTTTATGTTATGATGAATAATCCCCGCACCACCGTTTTTATGCCTTGAAAAAATGGACTCATTGGAACGTTTTGTGCTCAAGAATGAGAATTTGACTCTGGGATTCTTAGACGCAATTTCTTGCACCACGTTTAAGAGTGGATCTGCATGTGATCCAAATGGGAACGCCAAAACTGCCACATGCACCGAACAAACAACCTTGTTCATGGTTCATGTATCATGTATATTATTTGATTATTCTGATCATCAACTTTGATAGGTTATTAGTTTATGTGTATTTGTAACTATTTGTTGATATATATCAATAATAAAGATGCAAAACAATTAGAAAAAGTTGCACGATTTTCTGACTTTGAAAGTGTTAACAAACGTGACTCTTAGTTGATGAGAAACATGCAAAGAGCATGGTTTGTAAATTTATTGCAACCTATGTAATAACTACACATACACATACACATACACATTCTATGTCACCAAATTCGATTAATTAATCTCAAAGATACTAATGTCTCATAACCATCATTAATTAGTTGTTGCACAAGCTTACCATTGAGAATGTGATAAGGAACTTTTTTTTTTTGTTTAATTTTTTCCGTTTTTGTTGGTTTGCTTCTTGAGCTTCTGGTGGTCAACGATCGCTTGTTATAGTAGGGTTCTAAATTTGAGCATAGCATGCTCAATCACCAGAGAGGTTTTCATCTTGGTGTGTTTGATCCGTAAATTTAGTGAAATTAATAGACATATGAAAAAATATAGGGTACCAATATATTATCTGCCAATTTATTTTCAATAATAATTAATTATTATATTTTAAATACATATATAAAGAGACACATCCAAAAAATATATCTATAAAGACAATTCTTTTGAACACAGCCATAAAAAAGATATTTTTATTAGACACATTTATAAAGACACTTCCATTAAACACAATTATAAATAAAAGTTGACAGAAGTTGACAAAAATATTGTTGGTAACGTAACGGAATTGATTAGATATAGGCCCACAAACTCAAAAAATAAAAACAAGAAATTTTGGTACGTTAAATACTCCTTTTTTTTTCTTCCTATCTCCATCTCCGGGTTTAATTTCTTTTCTTTTGCACAAAGATCAATGATTGATTAATTTGCAAGTAACAATGATTAGGTCGCAAGGTCTTTCTTTAATTTTTCCGGTAACTCAGGCGGCAATTGTGGCTCGGAAGAAGCTAAGATTCCGGAGATTAAGGTGTTTTATCTAAATGAACATAACCTGTATAAAACACAATCCTAACTACTTCAGATTAATAAAATTAATTAAGTTGAACAGTTAGTTAGTTAGTTTCAATTCAAGATATATACGTACTTTCATGTTTGTTCATTCTTAATTAGTGATTAGTGATTATAAATATATTTATAGATAGCGTATTCATGAAAAATACTCACAATAAGCTAAGTCATAAAGCAGACTCAAATTATTGTAATATATATACGTGCAAAAAGGACCACGTGAACCATTATACATTTATATGTCCACAATAATGTTAA
>NC_029785.2:135899074-135903791 GCF_000816755.2 Arachis ipaensis | reverse complement strand
ATCATTTATACATTGAAATAATTAATTATGAGTTATGCTACGTGTACACTAAAATCAACCACCAAAGTCAGCCACCAGTATAAAATACAAACACACATTAAAAATAAATTAAACTATACATGTATTTATACATAAATATATTGGAGACTGATTTTAGTGACTAATTTTGATGTATAAATAGCATTTTATTTTAATTATTTAGTTTTGGTCTCTCAATCAAAATCAATACTCGTGAACCTAAAGAATTTATCATTTTAAAATATAAAAAATTTAATTGTAATAAAAAAATTTTTGAGTAAATTTTAATAAATCCTTTATGATAAGTCATCATTTGTTGTAATAATATGAGGTTATCCAAAACATTTTAGCTTAATTTCATTAAATTGTTCAATTTCTCACAAATTAAATTATCCAATAATATAAACCCTTTAAGATAAGTCATTTGTTGTAATATATCGTGTTAAAATATAATTAGGATCAATTAGAATTATTTAGTATATCTAAATATTTATTATAGAATATTACGTCTTTATTATTACGATTCTCTTAGTACCTATAAATACTCTTTTATATTATATCATTTTACATAATTTGAATAGACAACTTAAACACACTCAATAATACACTTTTCAAATTATTCACTTAATCTCTTGTTTCTAACATATGGTATGAGGTTAGCCTGTTCATTTTAGTTTAATTCCATTAAATTGTTCAATTTCTTACAAATTATCCAATCATATGAAAACGGTAAAGTTTTGCACATGGCTTCTAAAATGCTATCAACAAGTTCATGTGCTTAAAAGAGGGGAATCTTTTCTCCTCCTTGGCCTACAAGCTACAAACGTGGAATAATTTCCGGCCAATGAAAATTTAGAGAAAAAATAAAAGAGCAAAATGGTCAATCGCAGTAATCAATATTTTCTTTGAATGGTAAAGGCAAACATGGCAATCATCATCGAACATGGATGCCACCCATGAAAAGTTGACAATGTAGCCTCATCCTCTTCTCAAGTCCTCAACTCTCTTGAGTTACGGGAATGCACATTCTTTTATCATCATCGTTGTTTATTACTTTCTTATTTTGTTTTTTTTTTTTTCCCTTGAATAATTATGTGTACTATATGTTATAGCTTATAACACACTGTAAATTCAAATTATAATAAATGAAAAGTTATCTTTAAGTTGTACCTGAAAATTAGGGGGTTTCCCCTTCAAACACGTAAAATATCTGCCTTTAATTTTGTCAATCTTGTCATCACATAATTAAAAATCTCTTAAAACCCTTACATTATTATTAATAGAAAATTTTGAAGTCAAAAAATTTTAGTAATTTTTGTCATCAATTAACTAATTAAATAAATTTTTAATTTATGTATATAAATTTTGATAAATATAAATATAAATGTGGTCAAATAAATAAATTATATTTTTATACAAAATATTTTCATAAAAAAATGTTTTTGTCATCTACATTTGAGTAGCTCCCATTATTAATACCCACATCCCACACTATATTAGTATCATGATATCATCAAGCTAACCAATAAAACTCTCATTATTATACATTTTGTTTTCATTTTATTTTTCATCTACATTATTCAACCAAGTCTTGTGAACCACTAAAGTTTATTAATTTTTCATTCCTATTTAATTTAAGATATTGGTGGAATAATGTTAAAAAAACAAAACATGAGTAAAAACTTTCTTATATATATATACACATCCCTTCTATCTCTCCTACTGAATCACATTGTCCCTCTTCACAAACCTCTACCGCTACAATGAGCCACCCCACACATTCTCTGTGGTGCTTCGCCACCGTCACCATCACCCTCCTTCTATTGTTGGCCTCATCAGCCGCACAAGACGCCACTCTCCCAGCCCAACAACAACTAACTCAAAATCGACAAAGGAGCCTAGCAAGCCAGTTTCTAGTCCCCCAGAATGCCGCACGGTCCGTGCTGCGGTTGCGTCCGCTGACGTGGAGCGCAAAACTCACGCGCTACGCGCAGTGGTATGCGAACCAGAGGCGCAACGACTGTGCGCTGCAGCATTCGAACGGACCGTACGGCGAAAACATATTTTGGGGGAGTGGAACTGGGTGGAGCCCGGCCCAAGCGGTCGACGCTTGGGTGTCGGAGCGGCAATACTACAACTATTGGCGCAACTCTTGCGCCAATGGTGAAATGTGTGGACATTACACTCAAGTTGTTTGGAGCTCAACTAGGAAAGTTGGGTGCGCTGTGGTTACATGCAATGGTGGTAAGGGTCAGTTCATGACATGTAACTATGATCCTCCCGGAAACTACATCGGAGAAAGACCTTATTGAAAGTGAAAGCTACGTGTCAAGTGTGGCGGGGTGGAGACAAGTCAATAATGTCATAGTCCCATTATTATTGTTATAGCTGGCTCTGTGTGCCATGTGGGTTTTCATATGAGGCCTATGTCTCTTGCCTTAAATCATTTATGGCTCATCTGTATCTTTGTCTTTCTTCTCCTTGCTTAATATTATACTATATACTATATAATTTAACATGTAATGTTGTATATTTATTATAATTTATTGATTATTATTACTTGCTTTTTGGAAGTTCAATTCTTAAGACATGGGGAAGAAATCTAACTGGAATTAATAAGAATACAATGGGCACTTTTTAGTTTGGATAGGTGCAATAATGTGGGTAGACAAAAATTGGAATATGATGAAAGGGTACAGACTGTAACGAAATGACATGGAATATTGGAATTACATAATAGTAGACCATTCATAATTAAAGCACGTTTGCTTGGGTTGACTGACTTTCATGCCAGATTTATATCCCTCTGTTTTAGGAAGTGGATCTTAGTAAAAAAAAATTGGATAGTGTGCACTAATTATTTATTATTCTCTCTTATTTATTTTTAGTCCTACTTATAAAATTAAAGATGAGAAATCACACTAAATTCTGTCAAGTATTAAAAAAATTGAAAAAGATCAATTTTCCTCCGCTTTATTTTTCCTTTTTCTTTTTCTGAATCTCCTTAATTTTTTCACTTTTTATTTGTGATATAAATAGAAAAAGGTGTTTTGCAATTATGTTAAAGGATAATGTATCTAAGTTTGATGTGGAAAATACACACAGGATCATCGGATTTGTTATTTAAAATATAAATTTAAGAGTCAAATTTATGTATCTGAATCTTTTAAACTTATTAATGTACAAATTTAATTTTTATATTTGTATACTTTAATTTTTTAAAATTTTTAATATATAAATCTAATTTTTAAATTTGTGTACTTTACTCAAATGGGACATTCAAATTTCATTTTTTTTCTCATCTTAACAAATTTAATCGTCTAATTTATTCTATAATAATTTGAAAAAAATTAACTCCATACTAAAAAAAAATAAATCTTTCCAATAATTATATATTACACACCAATTCTCTTGGTATAAAAACAAAGTTAGCCTATTTTTCCCCCCTTTTTTTATCACTATATACTATCTCCTTTCTTAGTGGGGGTAGATTTTGTACTAACAAAAGGCTCTAATGCATTATGGGCTGAGTTAGTGTGGTTCTGTTCTGTTTGGTCATGATCCTTTTCGCACTGCTAACTTCAGTCTTGGCCCAAACTTCAATGATTGGTCATGATTGATAAGACACTTTTGACGAATAAATCTTAGTAGTTTCTGAGATTAGTGTGAATACTCAATGTTATCTTTTAGATTTTGATTTTTTTTTTGTAGTCTTCCAGATAGAGTTTCGAGCACTCATAGTGATCCCTGAACATATTTTTAGTGATGAGTCATCACCGAAACGCTGACATAGCGTTGTTTTGTCACGCTGGATAGTTCCAACGGCTAGCTGAGCTGGCTCATTTCCAATTTATATCCACATTGGTCCCTCCCACTATATTTAATCCTAAATCTCCAAATTTTCATAAAGTTTATCTCTTCTTCTTGTTCATCGTTCTCTTTTCATTCTTCTGTTTGGGACTCTTGCTCATGTCGATGATGGGTGGTGGTAGCATTGCAGGTGGATGCTCTGTTCGTTCCCCATCTAGTTGAAACCGGACGAGAAAGCCAAGCAAGAGCAGAAAATTGGGGATGCCAGAATGGTGCGGTTGTGGCTGCTAGCCGGTTCTCAGATAGTCTACTACTTACAACTGTAATTTTTCTAACTCACATTATAATTGGGACAACCATAAAATGATTTGTTTGGATTTAAATCTGTCCCAGACCATTTGAGAACCGGCCGGTAGCCACAGCTGCACCATTTTGGCACCCCCGATCTTCTGCTCTTACTTTGTGTTCTCGTCCGATTCTAGCTAGATGGAGAACGAAAGAGCTTCCACCTGCAGTGCTACCACCACCTATCATCGACATAAGCAAGAGTCCCAAACGGAAGAATGAGAAGAGAGCGATGAACAAGAAGAAGAGATAAACTTTATGAAAATTTGGGGATTTAGGGTTAAGTATAGTGGGAGAGATCAATGTGGATATAAATTGGAAATGAGCCAGCTCAGCTAGCCATTGGAGCCATCCAGCGTGGCAAAACGACGCCATGTCAGTGCTCTGGTGATGACTCATCACTAAAAATATGCCAAGAAACCACATTAAATATTCACGCAAATCTAAGATACTACTATAGAGATTTACTTCACTTTTAACCTCATAAACATAAAGTTATGCTTAAAAAAAAAAAAACAGCTATAAAAATATAATATAACTTAGT
>NC_029785.2:135895937-135899005 GCF_000816755.2 Arachis ipaensis | reverse complement strand
AAAATTCTTTTATAATAATATATAAAATTTAAATTTTTTAAATATTTTTAATTTGTATTCATTAAAAAAAATTACTAGTAATTTAATATGTGCCATTAAAATATATATCAGCTAAACTGAAACAAGAAAGATGAATATAACGCATTTATTACTAGGAGACATTAGTGAATTTTAAACAATTATAATTGATTAATCCACGAGGTGGTTGGTTGTATTTTGTTTTCAAATTTAATTTCTAACTAGATTGAATCAGAGTAGGCAGATGTTTGCAGAGCCTTCAGATCAGAGTATGGACATACTCAACTACTGCAACTGAATTAAGATGATCTTGAATGGGCAACGCATAGAAACTACAGTTGTAAAATACTAAAATAGTTATTTTGACTCAAGACCAAAAATAAAAAAAAAAAGTGTTATTTTGCCAGTGTAGTAAGTCTACTAGTAGAGTAGATATAATGTCAGTAACAACTTTTGACCCTTGCTTACACCCAAAAGTAAGTTCACATTGGCCTCTCTCTCGGACTAATTAGTTATCGATTGGATTTAACATTTGAAAAACCTATGAACAAAATACACATTTTTAAAAATTTATTTGTCATTTTATAGTCTTTACTCGATTAAAGATTAATGAGTATCTCCGGAAGATAAAGTTTTAAGTACTTTGAGGAATAAAGCGGTGGAATTAAAAAAGAAAAAAGTTCTTAATGGACTGATCTTAGGATTATGATCAATAATGAATGAGTTTTGAGCAGGTTAACCTAACATAAAAAAAAGCAGTTAAAACTGAAAAGTAGGGCAATGCAAGCCAACTAAGCTGGCAATTTAATAGTTTATTAATTACTTTATTTCAAGCTTGACTTAAACAACTCGTAACGACATGCAACTGATCCCCAACAACTAACGATACCCCTTCACTTACCACTTAACATAATTCTCCCATCTCAAACACTAATAAATAAATGATTAAGGAAAAACCAATTCCACCACCTACTTTATGGTTTATACAGTTCATTAATTTCATATATTATCTATTCACGCTAACATGCATAATAACCACTGCATAGTACACACACACATATGGGTAATGCTAGCGAGAAAAAAAAAAAAAACAGTCAAAACTTGTCTTATTTAGAATTTATTAATTGTCGCAACAATTAATAAATGCTAAATAAGACAAGTTATGACTGTTTTTGGCTAATTTTTTTTTTGTTATCAAACATTTCCGCACAAATATATACTATAGTATACCATATATTTGATATAATTTAATAAGGACGTTCTCCAACATAATTTCCCACAGGATCATAGTTACAAGTCATGAAAACATCACCAGAATCGCACACAACTCTAGCACAACCAATTTTTCTGGTGGTCTTCCACACAATCTGAGTGTAATGGCCACACATCTGTCCTTCTTCACAAGAATTGGTTGCATAAGTGTAGTACTTCTCTTCATCAGCCCAAGCTTTGACTGCATCGGTTGGGGTCCAATCAGAGCCACTTCCCCAGAATATGTTCTCTCCAAGCTTGAAATCGTTCTCCGGGAATGAGTGTTCAAGCTTGCAATCTTGTTTCCTCTGGCTGCCCCACCACCTTGCATATTGCTCAAGCTGGAAGTCCCACATCAGTGGCAGTTCCCATTTCGTTGCTCGGACCAGGTTGTGCCTGAACAAGAACTCTAGTGACTCTGCTATGCACCCCCAGCATAGTTGCTTTGATACCCTGTATATGGTTTCGTTGCTTGGTCTTGTTTTCTTCTGGCTTAGTTGATGATTGAGTCGAGAAACTAATGAAGAAGAAGGAGATGGTTGTTGTTTTTGTTGGATAGTGGGTGATGAGAGAGTTTTTGTAGTGAAGGTGGCAAGGAGGAACAAGAGTGTTAGGAGAAGCAAATGGGGTTTCATTTTCATATTGGATTACTTTGTGTTAATTTTAGTATGTTTGGCACCAAAATTTGAGCTATGTACCTTGCTTTATATATGGAGTTAATGGCTAATCAATTAAGTGTTGAGAGTGTCTTAATTAGTATAAAAATACTTAGACATTAGAAATAATGAAAATGAATGTGTGGTTGGAATCTAAGCTGGGTTGTTGTGTAAGGGAATCAGCAATAATGAAGTCATGTGATTAGTGAGTGATTAGTATTCTAATATTAAAATAAAAAGGCATTTTCAGCTTTAGATGTGGCACATTATTGTGGTTTGTGGAGTAGGAAAATTTTGGCATATTAGCAGAGACTATAGTATTACCATCCCTTGTAGGGGTGTAAGTTACTGAACCAGACTTAAATTACCGTAAAACCGAATTGAAAATTACAACAATCAATTTAAAAACAGAAAAAATCGATTTTTTGGTTTTTTTGACAAAATCGATCGGTTCGGTTCGGTTTTTGGTTGGCTCGATAGAAATCGAACCGAACCAAACCGAACCGAAGATATACATACATTTTAATATTTTAATCATTTTAACTTTTAACCTAACAACAAAAATTTTCAACCCCTAACCATTTTAATGTTTTACTCTTATTATTTCAGTTTATTGACTATTTTAAACCTCTAATTATTGTGATTCATATTCTTCTCATTAGAAATTAAAAACCGAAAAAACCGACCGAACCAAACCACTGTTGGTTCGGTTCGATTTGGTTCAATTGTTGTAAAAGCAGCAAACCGATCGAACGATTGTGTGTATGTAGAAATCGAACATATCGATTCGGTTGGTTTTTAGTCCAAAACCGAACCAAACCGAACCGATAACACCCCTAATCCCTTGTGAACAGTGGTGGAGCTTAGTTCAGACAAGGGGTGGCCATGGCCCCTCCAAACTTTTTATAAAAAATTTAGTAGTACTTTTTCAAAAGATAAAAAATAGTTCAATTGACTTAAATACTTTACTATGACTTAAAGTATCTAATAAGTTCAATAAACAACACTCTCTCTATCTTTAGGTTCAAATATAAAAAATTAGATATCTTTTATTTATTTAATTTAATATTATTTTATATTTTACTATTTATTTAATTTAATTTTTTATATGATAAAAAATAATAGAATATTCAATAAGTATTA
>NC_029785.2:135888305-135895492 GCF_000816755.2 Arachis ipaensis | reverse complement strand
GGTTATAAAATTAGAATTAAAACAAATAAAATAAATTATAATTCATAATATACAATAAAGACTGAATTATATCATAACGGATAAGTATAAAAAATACAATTCTATTACGTTACTAACAGTATTTCTATCAATTTATGCCAACTTTTATTTATAACTGTATTTAATGAAAATGTCTTTGTGGATGTGTCTAATAAAAATATCTTTTTTATAGTTGAATTTAATAGAAGTGTCTTTATAAATATATTTTTTGGATGTATCTCTTTATATATGTGTTTAAAATATAATAATTAATTATTATTGACAATAAATTGACAGATAATATGTTGACAGATAATAAGGGAATGAGGCCTAATGCTAAGAGCCTAAGACTTACACAAATAGAGAGGCTGGTCAGGGAAGAGAAGCAGTGGTGGAGCTTAGTTCAGACAAGGGGTGGCCATGGCCCCCCCAAACTTTTTATAAAAAATTTAGTAGTATTTTTTTAAAAGATAAAAAATAGTTCACTTGACTTAAATACTTTACTATGATTTAAAGTATCTAATAAGTTCAATAAACAACACTCTCTCTATCTTTAGGTTCAAATATAAAAAATTAGATATCTTTTATTTATTTAATTTAATATTATTTTATATTTTACTATTTATTTAATTTAATTTTTTATATAATAAAAAATAATAGAATATTCAATAAGTATTAATATTATTGTATTTGTATAAATTGATAAAAAAAATTCAATAAATATTATAAATTTTAATATTTGTCCTTTTAACTTCTTCTTTATATATTTTACAGGATATATATTCAAATTTTTATATAAAATAATAATGAAAAATCAAAGAATTGATACATTTTTGAAGAGGAAGGCTAATATTTAAGAAGGAGAACATATAACTTTTACAATATCAACACATGTAGATAATTCTTCTACTTTAATGAATCACGAAAAAAGTGAGATACAACCTTCAAAAGTTCAAAAAGTTATATCTGATGACTTTAACTTTAATTTTTTGGAACGAGATGTTGAAAAAGGGATTTAAATTTGGCAGTATCACCCAAACCAGAGAGATGAGATTAGACGAGCTTATCTTAAATGAGGTCTATATAAAAAAATATTTTGACAATTATTTTTTATTTGGCCCCCCAAAATTTTGTTTCAAGTTCCGCCACTGCTTGTGAAGGAATAAGGATGATTGAATAATATTGAATGGTTGGTTAATGGTTGATAGTTCACCCGTGAGTAATGGATCTCTGTTGTGCTCGTGAGTTTTCCCTTGTCTATACTGGGACATGAGTGCCCACCATGGGAGGTTCTAGAACTATGAAATCTACACATGTCACAACAACCAAGTGTGGTATCTGTTGTTCACATGCATGCTTACATTACTGTAATAACGAGGTAACAACTACCAATGTTGAAGTAAATAAATAATGATGTGAAGATTGGTACTTAATGTTCTGCTCTTGTCTTTTGCTACTTGGAACTTTGTTTAATGGCAAGAACATTGTTTGAAAAACATGCTTAATATTTATGTGAATATGACATTTCCACATTCACATAATCACAGTTACATATTCTTTTGGACTTTGATATAATCTTTGATTGCCAAACCCTTTAGCCTGGCAGACTTATTCTATAACTTCATTGAATGAATAAAGTCAATCTTAAAGCAGATTTATATCCTCTAACCCTTCATTGCTGAAATAGATAATTGAAAGTTATCATAAATGCGTTGAATCAGCAACATCCTTAGATTCTTCTTGCTCCTGTGATGATGTCAAACCAGATTTTTGTTCCAGCAGACTTGATAGACTTTCACAGAACTGATAAGTGATAACCAAAATCAAAATCAGTAACCTAATTGATGAAATCAACTTTCATATTCATCTTATAGTAATATTTTTCTTACTTTGGTATATGTTCTTAGATCTCCTGCAGATCTTGATATCTCTACAACACAATGAGTTGGAGCAACTTCAATCAACTGGGCTGATAGGTCAAAGTATGATCTAGAACATCTATTCATCATCTGTTTCGGGTGTAATTTTATCTGATATATTAAGATTGAAATTAATTCCATATGGTGTACCAAACTCTAGAAAAAAAAAGTACATATTTACATACACACATTTAATTAATAATCAAATTATACCTTAAAGTTGTTTATTTTCTCTACTGACAACCTCATATCTGTTGCAGCAGCTTCAATTTTTTCCGTTGTTTCATTGATTGTGTGTTTGGATCCAAACCTTGTCTTCTGCTTCTTGTGATCCTAAAATTAAACTGGAAAAGATTAGCATCTGTAATAATTGAATGTAACATAGAGATAGTAAGTTAATCCTCTTTTAGATTTGTAGACATGCCTGTTCTTCTTCAAAAAGGCCAGAAAGATCAAGGTCCTGTGACATGGCTATTAGTTGAAATGCATTAATAAAACTTGAGGACTTTGGTATCTTTGATTCTCTGATTTTCTCCTACAGGCACAGGTTGTTATCATTAATAAGAGTGAGTTTATCTATGTTAATTTCTTTTGAAGTTGCTGTTTTTTAAGGAATTATTACCTCAACTGAATCAAATGCAACATTACAATCATCCAGCTTAATGTTCTTATCACATTCAGATACACAAGCAGGTTCATAATCTGTTTGAAACCACTCATCTTCAATAATATCTGGAATAGTTATCCTCTGGATGAAACAAGAGAGGAAGTGGAAGAATTATTATCCATTAATTAATTACACTTAATTAATAAGCATAACAACACATAGTGTAAAGTCTTTGAAGAATTTCCACCTTTCCAGGACGTGGTACAAATATTTTGGCAATTAGTTTCTTTTGACTTTGAGTAAACCATGGTGGACATTTGTATGCTGCTCTGCATATCTTTTTTACAAATCACATATTAGGTGTACTCTTTATCATAATTATGATATGGTATAGATTTATTGCACTTTTGAGTATACCTTCTCATATAAGTTCATCAAATTGTGATCATCAAATGGTAAGAAGCCTGCAAGTAATTCAAAAAGAATCACCCCACATGACCAAACATCAGCAGAAGCTCCATCATATCCCTTGCTCAGTATCAACTACAACATCACAAGTAAAAAGGGTCATAGAATCAAATATTTAATAGTACTAAATTCTATGTTGAAGATGTAGCTTTAAATATTTTACATTTATACCTCAGGTGCCACATAACATGGGGAGCCACACCGTGTGTTTAAGACATCATTAGGCTGTTAATGTAAACAAAATTTGACTATCAATCATAATCACTTATAATTGAACTGAAGTTATGATTTTAAGACCTTTTTTTTTTTACCTTTTGGAGTGCACTTAATCCAAAGTCAGACACTTTGAGGTTTCCTTTGCTGTCAAGCAACAGGTTTTCTGGCTGTCGGCACACCGAGATTCAAGATATTTAGATCTCAGACATCTTTAAGTTCACTTGGTAATCATTTCGGTATAAAAATACAAAGAAACTATGAGATATAAATTTGTTTGGAGAATGAAATAAATATAGAAATAAACAAAAATGTGTTTGTTTTAGAACAAAATCCAATTCTTTTCGTCCAAAAACTGGGACAGTAAAGACACTAACAGAGATATAACATTTCTGTTTTGTTTCTGTCCCAAGTTTCTATGAAAATATTTTATCTATCCTAAGATTGTTACCAATAACAGCCTTATGTACAGACATTATTAGACAAAGCTAAGGATACCTTGAGATCTCTGTGATAGACTCCTTTGTTATGGCAATAGTCCATGGCATCAATAAGCTGCTGGAATAGTTTCCTTGCCACATGTTCATTCAGCTTCTTCTCATAGGACTGCACAACAACAATGATCAGAATTGAAGTGTTATAAAGTAAGAATAAGTAAATATAGATTATAGTTCAATATGGAGAGGTTGTTGATTCTCACCATCTTGTCTAGTACTTGTCCTCCTGAGACATATTCCATCACAATGTATATTTTTGTTTTTGTCCCAATCACCTGTTTTATCAACAAGTTCATTTCAAAACACAAACAAATATTGAGAACACAGTCTATGCATCATTAAGCTTCAAAGTAATGATTCTGATTCAAGTACGAAGTTAATTAGTACCTCGAAAATTCTGACAATATTGGGATGATGCAGAAGTTTCATTGTACTAATCTCTCTTTTGACCTGGAACATGTCACATACATCACATGTATTGATTAATAAAGTATAAAAGAAGAGAAAAATGATAAGTTGTACTTGCTGAAAAAGATAAAGAATATAAAGGATGATGAATGTGAATGTTTGCCTGGTTCTTAAGATTGTTTTCCATGACCATATGCTTATCAATGACTTTGATTGCAACTTTCTCTCCATTGTCTTCATTAACAGCAAGCTTAACCTTAGAGAATGTTCCTTCTCCAATTGTCCTTCCAAGCCTATACTTACCAATATGTTTCTCAAACCCCATTATTCTTCCTCATACAAAGTTATGCAATTCCTCACTATGATGATCTCTGCAGTAGTTGTATGCTATGACATTTTTTTCTCTTTGACTCTGAATTCAATTGGGGAGGTGATTGAGTCCAATTTATTTTGGATGGTTTTTTCTTTCCTATGCTAACATCCATTTTGGTGGGTCTTGTCAAATTTCTCAATGTGACCCTATAAAACGACGCTTTTTAATTTAGATATGGAAGGGGAAATGGTGTAGGACGCAAATATAGAGTGTATAGGTGCTTTATGCAACTGTGGTGTTAGGAGCAAAAATCGGACCGTTCGATTTTTGAGTACACAAATCGGAGGGTCCGATTATCTTCACCAAAATTTAAATTTCCTCTTTCACATTAATCAGACTGTCCAATTAGTAAACTTAATTTTTTTTATAAAGAAATTGGATGGTCTGATTTCTTCATATCTGTTTCAGAAAAAGTTGTTCTCACATCCATGTCTAGCACCCACATCTTCCACAATAATGTACAACACACACATACTTCTCATATCCAAAAAAATTAGCCATAAAAAGATGAAGATTTAAAATTAAAATATAATTATAGCATCTTTTGAGAGGTCATGAAAGAGTCAAAATTTATGAGTGGTGCTCTTTCACAGAAGGAAAGGTAGTTAGCTTGATGTAGCTGGTTGGCTAGTGGTTAAGACTAAGGAACGTGTATAGCTTTTGAAGGGAAGCTAGCATTTGCAAAATTAATTAGAAAAAAAGTCTTATTCAAAACACAAAAATATTCTGTACATATATACTTACCATTTGATTAGTTAATAAATAAATTTTAAGAAATATATTTATAAATTTGAGCATGTCTACGTTATGTTTTCATATATTATATTTCTTTTATCCCCAACAATATCTCAAATGTGTTTCACATGGAAAACTTAGACACTATTAATAATGAAATTATTGTGGGTTTGATGTGATCGGTATCCGTTTTCTTTCACTGTTGGAATGATTATATGATTCGTATATTGCCAAAGATGAAATAAACAAAGACATGGGGTATTGGTGTTGTGTGTTTAATTCTGATTCAGGCATGTAATAGGCAATAAGCCATGGTATATATTAAAACTTTTTTCTTCCTTATACAAAAATGTATAGATTTATTTTGGTGTTAAATTTAAAGTATGTATCTTTTATAGACATATTTGATGTTAAGTGTAAAACTGTACTATTAGGTCAACTACTCGAGTTTGAGGTATTATTACATACTAATAAGTAGCGATGGTAGCTTGAAACACAACGTTGAAACCATGACTTAGAAGAAAAACAATTTGCATGTGCGTGCCATGCATGATGAACTTTTTAAGATATTGCTTCGTTCGCAGGGTGATAAACTTACAAGAGAAAGTCTAGCGGCAGTAATTTTTGTGTTTTATAGCTAGCACATAATTATCAAAAGAAAAGTGAGTGATCTCTTACCATTAAATATAATCTCACACTATTAAAAATACTATTAATAGCCAATTGATGGTTACAAAATATAAAAATTGCTGACCTCTAAAACTCCTCTTTAACATTTTGTACACAGCACTCCAACAAACACACGGAAGTAGATTTTCTCAAATTTTTTTAATTATTTGATAAAATATGATATCTCACTATTTAATATCTTTTGGTAGGTTTTTTTTTGTCCCACTTAAAGAGTGTAAGGTATAAGAGATTATACTTTATCAAATAATTGAGTAAAAAAGAAATTGAGAAAATTTATTTCCTCCTACACATGTTTTCCGTGTCTTAATAATACGTTTAGACTTTGAACACATTTAAATACCATCACGTGTTAATTGTGTCTAACCTTATTTTTATTCTATATTTTTAAAATAAATTTAAAAATAATATATATTATCATTTATTAATGTAAAAAAATATTTTATATTATATATATATATATATATATATCTTATAAAAAATTAAAATTTACATATCTGTATTTCGTGTTGTGTAGTGTCATGTCGTATTCTGTATCGTATCGAAGCTTACAATACTTTCTAAATCACCCTAGCTATATAGATGAGCACTACTCCTAGTAAGTCCTAACTAACATCGTCCAATTGGATATGCCTTCAGCCCTTCACTACTTCACTTGATAATTCGTATCTATTGCTTTCTTTTCTCTTTACATTTGAGTTAATTTCTTATTGGCTCTTAACGTTTTCCTATTTTTAAAACATCATTAACCAAATTAAAGTAGATATATTGTTATAACATAATTGCTTTTATTAGTCGCTTTCCATGAGCGTCTTGCAAATGTAATGTTCTAAAATTTTGCATCCACTAATAATTAACTTAATAAACTTTCTCAACTTCTTCTAATAGCCACATATTTAAGCCCTTGAATAATTGGATCGGATTTTGTTGACAGGTTCGCTTGGTGGTGACTTCTCAGGCATCCTGCTAAGTCGGGGCACTCTTTCTAATCTTTCTTTTTCGTTTAATTAGCACCGGTTGACTCAGGAAGATAATTAAAGCCTTAAAGGTATCCATTTCCATGACTGAATTCAGAATCCTTCGTAAGTAATAAATTACAAAAATTTCCATTTAAAAGAAAAATTAAAAAAAAAAAATCTTTTACACATTAGAAACTTTCATCACTTTAAAGAAGAAAAAGAAGATTTGGCAGTAATCAAAATTCTGAAAAATAAACTGATCATTGAATTGTTTTAGTTATTATTTTATTGATTTAGAGATTT
>NC_029785.2:135870843-135888249 GCF_000816755.2 Arachis ipaensis | reverse complement strand
CAAGTGTATTTTATATTTTAAATTTTTAATATATATTTAGTTTAGGAAAAGTATATGGAGCAATGGAATATTTGTAACAATAGAGGTGTAGGGAGTATTAGAGATATAACCATCAGCGTAAGCTTATGGGATGAGTGGTATCATGACATGGTACCAGAGCTCTAGATCTGAAAGGTCAAGAGTTTGATCCTTGGTGTATTATCCCTAGTACTCGGATGGTTATTCTGGATATTATGGGTGATATTTATTTGGTAACTCATATATCCCATTGTACACATTGTACAAATATTCCATTGGCTCCCTAGCAGGACTATGAGGAACCAATGTAATATTTGTACAATGTGTACAATGGAATATTAGAGATATAACTATTAGTGTTACATTTTTCCATCAGTTGAAGCTTTTAAGACGAGTGGTATCATGACATGGTATTAGAGCTGTAACTCATAGTACATATTGTACAAATAAACCATTGTCTCCGTAGCGGGACTCATATGTGTTATACTATTTTGGTGCTTTCTGTTGCTATTTTTTCTTTTCCGATATTCCAGGCAATTCAAATCGATTAAAATGCAAAAAAGACTTTGTTCCATGATATAATCCCACCTGAGATTGTTACACCCCTGGCCACATATACTTGAGATTACTATCAAAGAATCTGATCCAACACGTGTAATGTCAATCACTTGATATTATTATTATTATTATTATGAGTGTCACTCTATTCTGGCTTCTTTAATTTGTTTGTTTATTTTGGAATCGCTGAGCAAGTTTTACCTGTAATGTCAATCTTCTACACTCTTCGATCATAGCATTCATTCACTGTTTCTTATTATTATATATATGTTAAATCATGATTAGTTACGTTGTTCATGATAATTTAGCATTGTAGGTATGTATGGTACGGTCTAAAATTTAATGACATTTATTTGGTTGATCGTCGTAACCCTAATCTGTAACAATTCATTTATTTGCTTAGCTTTAAAATCCATGAAGATGAAGGCTTTGAAAATATTGTTGCTGCTTGTTTGTTTGAAAGCCTTTTGTTATGCAGTGGTATGGATGTAGTTCCTCCATTTATATATTTTCTTATTTATTTATCATGAAATTAATATTAATATTGACATGGATATATACGTGATTGATGAGAATGCAAGCAGCAAGCTAGTAAAACCTGTGATTCAGATGGATGGGAAGGGGAGTTTTTCACTGGCATTCCCAAAATTAAATATGAGGTATTCTCTTCTTTTTTTTTTTAGTATATATAATTTGACGTGTTCTAGTTGCTTATGATTATATTAAATTTTCATCAGGGGCGTTCTAGTAAGAATCCACTTGCATTTAAATGGTATAATGCAGAGGAGGAAGTCCTTGGGAAGAAAATGAAGGTTGGTTTTCATTTATATTATAAAGTTGTTGTAAATAATTAGTATTCATTATTATCATATGTTGTATTCTATTATAACTGCAGGACTGGTTTAGATTTAGTGTTGCATTTTGGCATACATTTCGAGGAACAGGAGGTGATCCATTTGGTGCACCAACCAAAAATTGGCCTTGGGAAGATGGCACCAATTCATTAAAAATGGCCAAAAGAAGAAGTATGTTTGATAATACCATTCATCTTATTATGGTATCTATATGTTTGTGTCATGTGTAATAATTTCTCTTACTTAATATACACAGTGAGAGCAAACTTTGAGTTCATAGACAAACTTGGGGTTGATTTTTGGTGCTTCCATGACAGGGATATAGCCCCTGATGGACAAACTTTAGAGGTGATCACTCAATCTTTTAAATTTGTTATTGATTAATAGTTCTCTGCTTCTGATTAATATTGTACTTGTTGAGTTTGTTATAGGAAGCTAATGAAAACTTGGATGAAGTGGTGGCTCTTGCTAAAGACCTTCAATCTAAGGTAATTTCACATGAAGCATCCTTTTCTTTTAGCTTATGTCATATATTAAGTATGGATTCATTTCATAATTTTTTGTTTTCTATTTTATTTAATCATGTAGAGCAACAAGAAAGTTTTATGGGGAACGGCTCAATTATTCATGCATTCTCGCTATATGCATGGTGGTGCTACTAGGTATATATCTTATATATATGGTCTTTAGTTTATTCCAATTATATATGCTGAGTTGATGGCTAACAAATTGAGTTGTTTTCATAGTTCTGAATTACAAGTGTATGCATATGCTGCTGCTCAAGTGAAGAAAGCCATGGAGGTACATTTGTGTGTATGAACTGAATATAGCAGTAGTAGAAGAAAAATCCATTTAGCTGATATAATTTGCAGGTGACACATTATTTGGGAGGAGAAAATTATGTTTTCTGGGGTGGTCGTGAAGGTTACCAGTCTCTTTTGAACACAGATATGGAACGAGAGCTTAATCATTTAGTAAGTGAAGCATTCTACACTAAGCAATCCGAATAGTTCTACTAATAATTCTACTAATAACTTGTAATAAATACTGCTTGTTTTCTTCCTTTTAATACAGGGTACATTTCTTCATGCTGCTGTTAGACACAAAAAAAAGATTGGATTTAATGGTAACATTCTCTACAGTCACAAACTATGAAATAGTATACCATACTACAACTACTCTAACTAACTAGTCAAATGGTTCTTTGATTATGTGATTTAAGGGACACTATTGATTGAACCCAAGCCACAAGAACCTACTAAACACCAGTAAGCTTTTTAGTTTCCTATTCTATCACTAATTTTATGCATCCTATTATGTTTCAAACTTATATATATATACCTGCAGGTATGATTGGGATGCAGCAACCACAGCTAATTTCTTACGAAAATATGGACTTACTGGTAATATTTTTTTTTCTATAGTCACCCAAATATCACTCATTAACAGCCATAATAGGATAGACTCTGGTATTATATAAAATTTTAAACCAACATTCATTGTATACTAATCTGATAGTGCATAGATACATTTAAATATAACTTATAATTTTACTTCAAAACATATTAGATTTACTTTTTCAGTTGTTTCTCTGATTTCTTTGACTGAACTTCTCTCTGCAGAGGAATTCAAACTCAACATAGAGTGCAACCATGCCACACTTTCTGGCCACAGGTGAATCTATGGTCCTTGATCCATTTTTCTTTTCTCAAAATTTTGTAGTTATGCATGAAACGGGTCTTAACTTGTTCTTCATGATGCAGTTGTCATCATGAGATTGAAACTGCAAGGATCAATGGGATGCTGGGTAATATTGATGCAAACACTGGCGACCCTCAAGTTGGTACGAATAACTAAGCAATCCTGTTAATTCTTCTACAAATTTCTGTAAATTTAACAAGACTTTCATGTTAACAAGTCACAAGTTAGTAACATGAAGTTGTTCTCATTTCTGCAGGTTGGGACACAGATCAATTTCTCATTGATATTCCAGAGGCAACCATGATTATGCTCAGCGTCATCAAAAACGTATGAGCATGAAATACAAAGATACAAAGACACCATTTACTAAGCATGCATTGTCACTTAACAGGGTTCATATTGTCTTTTCCAGGGAGGAATTGCACCAGGTGGATTCAACTTCGATGCTAAATTGTAAGTCCTGCACTATCTTTATGTTCTTATTGTTTTCCTTAAGAGAAAGTTTAGGCCCAACACTTTTATTAAAATTTGACCAGAACTTAACTAACAAAAGAAAAGTGAGTAATTTTATACCATTAGATATAATCTCACATCTAATGATAAATAATTGATGGCTATAAATCACAAAATTTATTGACTCATAACACTCCTCTTTACTTAATTAGCACGCATTTTGATACTTATGGTTCCAATTTAGGCGGAGAGAAAGCATAGATGTTGAAGACTTGTTCATAGCTCACATTGTTGGAATGGACACAATGGCTCGTGGCCTCAAGAATGCTGCTAAGTTAATTGAGGTATTGATAAATATTTTTATAATTTAGATCTAGAGACTCCATGTCAAAGCTTCATTCATAAATCATACTAATTTTTTCTTTTTAATTCCCATTATATTATACTGGACCAAAGGATGGTTCCCTTGCTGAGCTTGTTAGAAAGCGATACCAGAGTTTTGACACTAACCTGGGTGCTCAGATAGAGGTACATTTTTCTTTAAAAAAAAATCTTCCTCTCTTTTTAATGCTTCTTTTTTTTTTTTTTGGTGTTAATTGTTTGATTGGGAATTGTGCTGCCTTAGAATGGTGAAGCTGACTTTGAATTACTTGAGAAGAAAGTCAAAGAAATGGATGAGCCTAAAGTAGCTTCTGCCAAACAGGTAATTCACTAATTTATGCTTGTTTAATAAATTGTTCCATACTTGGTAACTTTTTTTAATTCTGTCACGTTATATTCTAATCATCGACTTACTTTGTGCCGCTATATATGTTGCAGGAGCTAGCGGAGCTTATCTTCCAATCTGCCATGTAGAAATAGCATCTGCCATGTAGAAATAGCATCTGCCATTTTTATTGTGTGGCTGCTGTTTTGCTTAGTAGTTTAGAATTACAATTGGCTCGCAAATGCAAATAAATTCATAATATGTTACAACTGCTTTCTTTTCATGTGATTTTTCTCATGTTAACTTGGAGTTAATGTAGCATGTTTCAGTCTGTTCACAAGAGGATAATGAAGTATTTATTTCTTAGTTTCATTTCAACTCTGAATTTTATCATTTATTTATTCAACACTAATCTTACAACCAAAAGGAAAGTATTTGAATAATTACATCATAGAGAAATAGATATTTCTAAGAAAACTTTATTAGTCAGGTGAAATCGTTCCATAGTTTATGATTTCAAAATTTTTTGTCAATGTTTTGACTTTTGAAGCACATGGTTAGATCGTCTCTCTCACCGTGTATTCCATTTTTGGACCCACTAGTCCACTACTTGCTACATGTGGATGCATAGTCAAAAGTAAAAATAGGACAATATCATATATATGAAATCAAATCAGAGATATCCATTAAAAGAGTCAGAGAAAGTATTAGGAGTCATACATTACAGATATTCACGTTATGAGTAATGTTTATCAGATAACTTCTAACCTAAATTGAACAGTGTTCTTTCAAATTATCTTCTTACAAATCATCAAATGAGTCAGAGAAAGTATTAGGAGTCATACATCACAGATATCCACGTTATGAGTAATGTTCATCAGATAACTTTTAACAGTGTTTTTTCAAATCATCTTCTTACAAATCATCAAATGAGTCAGAGAAAGTATTAGGAGTCATACATCACAGATATCCGCGTAATGTTCATCAGATAACTTCTAACCTAAATTGAACAGTGTTCTTTCAAATCATCTTCTTACAAATCATCAAATCAAATGTATTGTTTCTTCATCGCCTTGCGCTGAAGTCGACGTTCTTGTTGTGCCAGTTGAAAGTGTTAGGATTTGGTTGAATTAGTCCCACATTACTTAGGATAGCAAATGGAGTGGGTGGCCTAGGCTATAAATATGAGGCTAAGTTCTCCATTTGTTTTTGCACCAGTCAGAAACACTTTAAGCTTGTATCTGATTTTTCTTTTCCTCTGTACTCTTTGATTAGAGAGTGTTGTGAGGTGTAGTTAAATATTTGCTTTGAGAGTGTGGGTGTACTGGGGTGCCGGTGTTAGAGAGAAAGAAGTCTATGTGTTGTAACAATTTTCACATAGTGATATTCTCTGGTTGTCATTTGACAACGGTTGTGGTTTTTTCTGCGGTAATTGGAGTTTCCACGTTAAATTCTTGTGTTGTGATTGTGTCTATTTTATTTCTCTGTCAAAGGTGTTTTCTCAAGGGGGAATGGTGTCTTATTCCCAACAAGTGGTATCAGAGCTTCGGTTCGGTGGGATTTATTCTTAGTATGCTCTGTGGTTGCAGCCTAGTCTGACCTTCCACATCAGAAAAGAATTTTGTCCTGTGGTTTGAGGTTGATCTTTGGTTGCTGTTGTTGTTGCTGGAAGGCAGTGTGACACTGTGAGAGTGCAGTTTGAAAAGGTTCTAGCTAAGGAAAGACCTGGTATTTAAGTGTGTCCATTGTGATCCACCCCTCTTTCCTGGGGACCCTTCCTAGTGCACGGTCTACAGTTGAGTTATACTATTCCAGTATACGGTTACAACAATGTCAGGATATTCAAGTGCTGTGAAGCTTGAAATAGAGAAATTTGATGGAAGAATCAATTTTGGCTTGTGGCAAATACAAGTCAAGGATGTGTTGATACAATCAGGTTCGCACAAGGCGTAGAAGATAAGAAGTATCCTCATGGTATTGCCGCACTGCCATGGATAAGGATAAGTTGTGGCAATCGGGTCCACAATTGCACACGGGCATTGGTTGGCGTTGAGATGCAAGGTGTGTGGCGGAGTTATGTCGATAGCTGAAGAACTTCCAGGAAAAGCCAATTTGGAAGTTGCACCATGAATTTTCAGCAAGGTTTCGATCTGTACCAAGGCGAAATGTTTGGAGTGGTCTAATTCGAAGTGAGTATACTTTCATGGGGAAGTATGATAGTTCTCTAAACTATGATTGTCGGTATAGACAATGGCAGCAAAGAATTGTCGGTGTTGACTATAGAAGCTGAAGATGTGTGACTATTATTGGGAATAGCTAGCTAGCTAATACAAGTGTGTTTTGTTAATGGTATTTTCGTCTCTGTTTATAGATGGAAGGTCCTCCCATGACATTTGTGTTTCACCATGATGGATTGTTTAAAAAGTCTGTTGATGGAGACATGATATATGAACCTGACAATACGGAAGTCTTGATGGGTGTTGATGGAGACACACTTGATGTGTTCTTTGTAAGCGGCTACTAGATGCATGTATTGTGGTGAGATTGGCCACAACAAAAGAGGATGTACAAAAAAGAAGGTTGTGGATGCTAAGGAACATGCCAGGCAGATGCAGCTGCAACTGGCAGTTGTTGCTCCTGTTGCAAATGGTGCTGACCCTGAAGTCAATGCTATCCCTGTTGAACATGATAATGCTCCAGAAGCAATAGCACCATTGTCTGCACTTCCATCACCCATCTAACCTCTTACAGAGATTGACATAAGCCAATCTGAAAGCATTCCATTAACTCAAGATACACAACATGTTGTATAATCACTACTCAATTGTAAAAAATATCACTTTTATTTTATCAGCTAACAAGTGCATTTGGTATTGGCTTATGTAGGATCAAATGGTAGCTAGGCCACCTAAATTACAGGTGATTAAAGGGAAAGCAAGAGCCAGATCCTCCCCTAAACCCACTGTAGCTGCACCAGTGGCTATCTCTGTTGAGACTATCAAATGGACAAGTTCTGCAACTGCTAAGAAGCTAGCCAACTTTATGACTTTTGTGCCTACTCTAGGCTTCAAGCACCCAAGAAAGAATGATAAAACACTTTGATTAGAAAGCAATGTGTTCTGCTTGACTTTTCTTTTGTATGGGGCTGCTTTAGGTTTTTTGTATAGAGCAAATGAAGTACCATATTAAATATTGTGGTTATCTGTAATCTGAAAGTTACATGTGCCCTTCTCTTTTGGTGTAGTCTTCTTTTTAGAATTGGATACCTTATGAATTTGCTGTGGTACTTATCCTTAAGACAATGTGACAATTAGCCTTTAATGGTAATACAATGTTATGACTACTTACTTTGATTACTTAGTCTGTTTATGACTTAATCTTATAACAATGGTGACAGTGATTAATTTGCAATATTTCACAATGCTAGAAATGGAGAGTTTGAACTTAATCTTAAACAACACTACTCAAACATCTATTCTCATTCAAGTCATCCAACTCAATATACCATTACATTTTAATAGAATTGTGTTTACTTAGAAGTACATATTAAACAACAAATGATCACATTAATTACAACTAATAATCCTTCTTTGTACCACTTTCAACCACTCCTTAATAGTCATCATCATCAACCCACTTAAAGTAATTGTAGTGACTGTCCTTCTACAAATTGAAAAATCAGAAAAGAAAACAAATGAAAAACACCCAATATCACAGAACAAGAAGAAAAACCTTTAACTTGTTCAACACCACTCACCTGGTACTTTGGACATGCATGGAATAATCTATCTGGGTTTTTTGCTGTCCCAAATTTGTTATTACAGCCTTCAACCCGCAAAAACATGATTCCTCATGAGTCTTCCTCCTCATTCGCATTGAAGCGCCGGAACCATTACTGTCATGCGATGGAAACGACACACCACCACTAAAACCTCTATTTCCTGTCTCCATCCTTCCGGCGACCCAACAATTCAAAGTTCTATCCAACTATATGGCCCTCTGAGTGTTGACCACGATTTATTTCTCATCGAATTTAGGATTAGGGTTCATCAACCAAGGGACTGATTTAAACTGTTTTAACATACTTACCTTGTCAGCAACAACAGCGTATACTTAGGTGTCTGTTACACTGGCAGTTAACGGAACACGTTACCCAACGTTAGCCACCTCAGCGTAGGAGATGACGAAAGGACGAACGTGATCATGTCCGTCATCTTTCGAAGGCGATTTTGATTAACTTTATCTTTCGAGACGAAAATAGTGATCAAAGTATCTTTTAGAGACGATTTCGACTATTAACTCAACCAGTTAAATATCAAATTAGCTTATGGACACGTACGGCAAACATAGCTGAAAATCGAGTAGAGGGAAAAGCCCAACGAAATTGAGGTCAGGCCCAATTGGGAAAGTGGAGTCCCAAACCCACAGTACCTTCACGACCAAAAACAAGAAAACCCACAGTACCTTGCAAAATACGCGATTTTGTTTTTGTGATTCGTTTTCTCCCTTACAGTATACAGAGACCGTCTCACCTTCTCTGCTGAGTGCTGAGTCACGAAATTATGGATGCAGATTCACACTGACGTTCACTTCTCTTGCTCTCCTCGTTTTCCACAATTTTTCGCGCGCACCTCCGTACTAGAGATCTGATCCCCGATACGCGTCGCCGTTTTGTGCGCAGAGCCATTCGTGAATCGTTTCATGCTCTGATTTCCTGTGACTCCACGGTTCCCATCGCTTCTGCCGAATCGGAAGATGGGATTAGTGTTCACGAAATTGTTTTCGTCCCTCTTCGGTAACAAGGAAGCTCGAATCCTCGTTCTCGGCCTCGACAATGCCGGAAAAACTACCATCCTCTGTATGCACTTCTTCCTTTCAGCCTCTCTCTCTCTCTCTCTCTCTCTCTCTCTCTCTCTCTCTTCGAATTTTACTACTCCTTCTGTTTCGTTGTTAATTTGTTGGTTATTCTCGTACATTTCCTCTCAGATCGGCTTCAGATGGGTGAAGTTGTCTCAACGATTCCAAGTTAGTACTCGATCTCGTTTTAGATTCATTTGCCTCAGCTCATTTAGATTTATTTCCTTTCATTTTACGGATATTGTTTATCTTCGTGTGTGCATGCTGCTTGTGCTTTGCTTATACGAGCTTCTGTGTCATGACTGACGGATTTATTTTTTGATTTGACAATTTGATGCAGCAATCGGGTTTAATGTTGAAACCGTGCAATATAACAACATTAAATTTCAAGTTTGGGATTTAGGTAACAATTTTACTCATCTTGATTCAATGCAAATGTTTTTTGCGCATTTGTTGTACTGGTTTGGAACCGATTAAGAGATTATTATAAATGTATGCCAGTTTAGAAACTTGGCATCCCGTGATCAGAAATTACTTAGTATTGGTGACATAGTCAACTTAAGACTGGTGAATAAAACCATGGTTTTGATGACATACACTGTTAAATTTTGTGTCTGTGTTTCTGAATGTGTGCGGGGGGATTCATCCCTGGTTGGCTGTATACAAACAATGTGAAATTCCTCTATCTCATGCTAAATACATTCCTACTGCTAGTTATAATGCACTGCCTTAACAAAATGAGATGCCATAGCTTAGTCTTCTTTTGAATATAAATATCTTTATTCTGTATAAATTGGTAATTTGGTATTTTTGAAATTTGATGGAGTTTGGGTAAAGATTAAAGAGCAATGAAAACCTTGAGAATAACATGATCATGATCTCTTCATATTCAATCCTCAAATGCTGTTTTTGATTATGCATTCTCACTTTCTATGTTTTGAAGAAAATAACTACCTTTACTTGGAGATATATTGATACTTCAATATAGTCATTGCTTTCAATCATTCAAATTTTTTCATTGTTTACATGAGACTTCATATGTAGCAAACAACGATGACTTTTTTCTTATTTCTAATACTGATACCAAAACTCTTCTTATACAGGTGGGCAAACCAGTATCAGGTAAGCCATTTTATTTCATTTTTGCTTCTTTCTAACTGATAAAGAAGATGTATGATATTAATCCTTACTAAATTAATATTAGGGTGGCTTTTTGTATGTTTTGGAATGCTGCACCAATTTGCATTTGTTTTATTCATTCTTATTTAATGTGAATATGTACTACAATAGTTATTTAGGATGCTAAAGGATTTGGACTTAACAATTTGTTTTGTACTACATATTTTGGCCTCTAGACTTGACGTGGCTACTAAACTCTTTGACTTGTGTGTATGACTATAACGAAAATTCCCTCTACATTTAGTATATAAAGGTACCAATCCTTATTTGGATAATCAATTTTTCTGTTTAGAATGATATATATATCTGGAATTTAATTGAATTAATATTTAGCAAAGAAAAACATACATAAAGACAACTGGACAATGTTGTTGGTTACAATGTGTTTGTTGATTATATATATGATCACAAACTATACAGAAGTTTTGATATCACTGACTAATCCTATGAGTTTGAAATTATGGTGGCACTGGTAGCACCTTGTGGGAAGAAACATATTACTAAGACTAAACATCAACTAGCCATGTTTTGTGGATGCAGAGATAAACTTCTGTTATTTTAATTTATTTTTTGGGCTAGATTCAGTTTCAACTTAAAATCCAGTGGTTTGAAAATTTTGAACTGTGTCATTTGCCTTTGCTTGTACTATTTATTTTTTTCCTTGCTGAGCATCCTATAACCATCCTATGCTTATTCCCCTCCATGTTATTCCAAAAAACTGCATGTGATAAGCATGTGCAGCATAAAACTACTTCATTTTAATTTAAGGCATTTCAATGCCCAAAATGTTCGCATTTGTTGTTTGCCTTGCTTCTCATAGACAAAGAAAGGTATAATGGCTACTGAATATAACTCTCTTTTATGTCTAGTCTCCATTGCTTTTACCAATCTTTTTGCTTATGGTGTATTGCCGTGGTTTTCTTTCTAGGCCATATTGGAGGTGTTACTTTCCAAATACTCAAGCAATAATCTATGTTGTTGATTCAAGTGATACCGATAGGCTTGTGATAGCTAAGGAAGAGTTCCATGCTATTCTGGAGGTATGTTGTTCCTCATTTGCATTTTGCATCAATGCTGATCAAAGAACTTGGTATGAATGATTCTTAAAATTCTCTTATACCTATAACAAGCCGCTGAGCGGTGGTGATGAGTTATACTTCTAATAATAATATAGTTTAGTTGTCACATGACCTGAATGAAGGTAAAGCTTTAGTAATAACAGTGGTGCTGCCTATGGTTGTAACTTAATTTTTATAAAAATACTCCATACTAATTATTTTATCTGAACCCTTTTTGTCAGGAAGAAGAGCTAAAGGGTGCAGTTGTTCTCATTTTTGCAAACAAACAGGTGAAAATTTTATCTATATTTGTTGGATTCTCATAACAAGGAGGACTAGGAAATAAAATATTTAAAGTTAGCAAGCTGGTAATATTACTATAAATCTTTGTTGAATGACATAATGCAAAAGCATATATTCAATATTCACTTTAAGTACTTTTATGTGTATGCACATTTTTGACATTGAATATGCTCTATGCATAATATTGGTTCTTTAAAATTTATTTTTCTTGCGTACCTTTTTTATGTTTCACCATCTCTTTCCTCTATACAGGACCTTCCTGGTGCCCTTGATGATGCTGCAGTGACAGAGTCTCTGGAATTGCACAAGATAAAAAATCGCCAATGGTCTATTTTTAAAACTTCTGCCATAAAAGGCGAAGGACTTTTTGAGGGCCTGGACTGGTAAGTTGAATAAATTTGCAGGGTTTTAGGTCTGTACTAATTCATAAGGAAAGAGGCAACTGCAATATGAAATGTTATTGTGCTGTTCTGTACTGTATTAATGGCCTTGACTTCTTATGCAGGCTGAGCAATACACTCAAGTCTGGAGGTGGCTAAAGGTATCAGCCTCAACCAATTTGATAATTAGATCGATTGGTGAATTCAAAAGAAGGGTTAACATGTGTAGTTTGTATGAACTTTCACCGCTGAATTGACGTCATAATATATCATTATTATTCAATTCTCATACACATGTATTTCAATCCCCCTTTTTGTGTTTTGAAAATTAAGGATATGAACGTTGGTCATTGATTGGTTTTGTTTACTGAACTTAGTTGGGTCCTTTTTGTATTTCTCAGTCCGTTTCTCGGAACCCTTCATATGCTAGTAAAGAAAATTGTTATAAGATTCTGTAACTGGGGCTTATAACCTAATAGGTGGGCGCGGCTATCGGCAAACTATAACACTATGGTAGAGATTAGACTGACAATACAGCCAGTAGCCACTATTCCAAACCAAGGTGGCAATTTTGAATTAATTTTTAATGTATCAAAATTCAGTAACAACTTTGTAAGCGATCATGGAAAGTCATCAACAATTGGCTCAACTAAAACCGATACCAACTGAAAAAGAAAGGGGAAAAAGATTTACTTGGCCTCCATAAATGTCGAAAAGAATAAGCTATTTTTAACCTTTCATTTAATTTATTTTAGTAACTATTACTTTCATAAAATTTTCGACTTGTTTTAAAGAATCTAACAATGAAAGTTAGCAGTTCTAAGAAAGTGTGACAAGATTGAAGTGGGAAGCCAAGCCTTGGTAGGTTTCTGTTACTCAGTTTACTCAGCCAAGGCTGGAAGACTATCGTGCTCAGTTTTAGAATTGACTACTGAGACACCCATTTCCACGATCATTCATTTCTAATTGGATTTGGATCCTCTAAAGTTTAAATTTCACTTTAGAGAGTAAAGTATGATCTTCTACATTTGAACAGTTTCTCTTTTATATTTATTATTGGTCCCACCTATGAAATCAATGGTGAGAGATCACACTTTACTCTTTAAAGTGAAATTCAAATTTTAGAGGATTCAAATCCTTTTTAATTTACTCAGGCTTACGCATATTTAGGTTAAATTCTTAAGCAAATAAATAATTTCATAGTATATTTTCCCTTTCCCTGTGCATGCTTAGTTGTATAACTTAGATAGATGTCGGCTCATACACACATGATTCAGATGAAATCAAATCTCTGGTCTCTAGATGAATGAATTCATCATTTTCATTTGTTTAATCATAAGTTTACCAGATACCACTTTACCCGGCCTTATCTAGCTAAATCATTGTGGAGAAACACTAATTGATTGGTGGTGGAGCCGAAGTTCTAATCTCCTTGCATTACACGAGGTTTTGCTCTTCAAATATTTTAAAACATGTTTCATTGCGGTACATATCTACCACTGACTAATTAATCGATTCGCATATCACCCAAAAAGTTTAAATCTTCATCCAATATCTATATACGGATAATTCAAAACCCTTTTATAAATCTTTCTTCAGTTGATATCATTCATTGTGATCAATGTGGGTATTTATTTATAAAAAATTGTAATGTATGATTAATTTGGTCTTTTTTAAAACATGTTTTCATATATATATATTTTTTTCGGTTGCCCACGGTATCCCCCAACCCGACAGGCCAAGGACTAATCTGTCGCGGATGGAACTCCATTTAAGAGTCTGCCGCTGGCCAATGGGTTACTGCATGCACAAGGCGAGATTCGAACCCCCAACACTTGCTTAAGCGGACGAGTGAGCTGACCACTCAACCAACCCAAGTTGGTTGTTTTCATATATATTTTTATTAATACCTGTTTTCGCATAGTAAGCTGGGCTTGAGGTATAACTCGTCCTATTCAGGGATTGGGTTTTCCTTTGTCTGAAGTAAGTGGAAGAGGTATACGCCGGCTTCAACAGATGGAAAGGCGTCACCAACCTTAGCCTGTTTTTAAGTGGGCTGTTGAGACTAAGATTCTCTCTAATTAAAGATAGTTATGTTTGTTATTGTATTTGAATTTTAATTTATAGATATAATTAGACCAGATTTATAGCTGCCAGATTACGGTCTCCAAGTTTGACCTGTGGCATTTTTTAACAGGACAAGTTGAGCTTTCGAGCTATAAATCAAAATTTTAGTAGTAATAGTAGTAGTAAGAGTCCCCAAACTCAATTTGTTGTACTTTAAAAAGAAGAAAAATAAAATAAAAGTTTAAAAGACTAAAAACTTGAGAGAAAAATATTAATAAAAATAATAAATACAAGTGAAAAAGATTGTAATATAATAATGTTGAGGTGATATATGAAAGGATGTCTATGATAAATGGTGGCTGTTATTTTTACAAATTCTTATGCCATTATAATTGATGGTAAAAGGGGAGTGGGTTTTGTGGGTGTAATAGACGGTGAAAATGTAATTTATGAATTAAAAGGTTTTTATTCAGGAATCCTCTATGTGCTAACTTGTAATGTTTGTGAATTCGAGAGGAGGTTTGCTTGGAGTTCTATCTACTATTCTCACTTTTAGTTCTTTTGTTGTAACAAGTTATTAGAAAAAGGCTTTTGGAGTATGAGCAACAGAGATTAGTGTTTTCTGTTATTTCTGTACGAAAAAATATTGATTTTGTCCTTGTTTGTTACTTGTACGGAAATTGGTTTTAAATCAGTTTACAATACAGTGCACCAGTTTAAACCAGTTCATAAAAATAAAACCAGTTTTAATAGAAAAAACCAGTTTAAACTAGCTTATAAGCTAAAACTAGTTTTAACTTTTAACATATATAAAATTAATTTTTACATTTTCTCTCCCCCCCCTCTCTCTCTTTCTCTCTCTCTCTTTCCTTTCTCTCTCTCTTTTCCTTTTCTCTTTCTCTCTCTCTCTCTCCCCCTCCTCTCTCCCTCTCTCTCTCTCTCTCTCTCTCTCTCTCTCTCTCTCTCTCCCTCTCTCCCTTTCTCTCACTCTCTCCCCTATCCCTCTTTCTCTCTATCTCTCTCTCTTTCTCTCTCTCTCTCTCCCTCTCTCCCTTTCTCTCACTCTCTCCCCTATCCCTCTTTCTCTCTATCTCTCTCTCTTTCTCTCTCTCTCTCTCCCTCTCTCCCTTTCTCTCACTCTCTCCCCTATCCCTCTTTCTCTCTATCTCTCTCTCTTTCTCTCTCTCTCTCTCCCTCTCTCCCTTTCTCTCACTCTCTCCCCTATCCCTCTTTCTCTCTATCTCTCTCTCTTTCTCTCTCTCTCTCTCCCTCTCTCCCTTTCTCTCACTCTCTCCCCTATCCCTCTTTCTCTCTATCTCTCTCTCTTTCTCTCTCTCTCTCTCCCTCTCTCCCTTTCTCTCACTCTCTCCCCTATCCCTCTTTCTCTCTATCTCTCTCACTTTCTCTCCCTCTCTCTCTTCCTCTCTATCTCTCTCTCTTGCGCTCTTTCTTCCCCTCCCTTCTCTCTCTTTCTCTCTCTCCTCATCCTCCTCCTCTCTCTCTTTTTTCTATCTCTCCTTCTTTCCTCTTTTTTTCTCTTTTTCTCTCCCTCTTTCTCTCTCTTATTTTGGAGAAAAGAGGGGAAAAAGAGAGAGAAAAGGGATATAGAGTGAGAGAAGATTGAGGGAGAGAGAGAAAAGAGAAAAAGGAAGGGAAAAAATAGGACAAAGAGAGAGAGGAGGGAGAAAAAGAGAGAGAAGAGAAGAGAGAAAGAAGGAATGGGGGAGAGAGAAATAGGAGGGAGAATGAGTAAAAAGGAAAAAGAGAGAGAGAGAGAGAGGAAGAGAGAATGGAGGGAGAGAGAGAGAGGGAGAGGAGCGAGAGAAACAAAAGGGGAGAGAGGGGGAGAGAGGAGGGGAGGGGGAGAGAGAAGGAGGGAGACAAAGAGGAGGGAGAGAGAGAGAGAGAGAGAGAGAGAGAAAAGGAAGAAAGGGAAAAAAGAGAGAGAAGAGAGAGAAAGAGGAGGGGAGAAAGAGGAGAGAGAGGAAGGGGAGAGAGAGAGAGAGAGAGAGAGAGTATGTAAAAACTAATTTTAGAGTATAAATAAAACCAGTTTTAATTTGGTTTAAAACTAAACTGAACCATAAAAACTGGTTTTTAATAAACTGGTTTTCATAAAAACTATGGTTTCAGTTCAGTTTCAATTCAGTTCAGTGAAACCAGTTTTTTTGCACACCCTTAGGTGAAAGTGCTAAATCGTGGGTGTCATTATTTGATGATGAACAAAGTATTAGATCAGTTGAGGTCGACGAGTTGGGTTAGGGAGGGGGAGAAACTAAGAGTCAAGGTTTTACCTTGTAATATGTCAGGTAGAGTGTGTCATAAAGGAGAGGGGTTTGAGTATGTTTATATGTACATCTATGTTAGTTTATTATAGCTATTGTGAAATGTGAATATATAAGTATAATTCGGCTTTTGTTTGATGTGCAGATTATGGGAGCTCGATTTATGTGTATTGGTCGTACTTCGGAACTAAAGCATATCAAGAAGGCTATTGAAAAGGGAAATATGGAGTGACTGAAGTTAAAGAATACAGAAAAATAAAATAAGTTCTGTAGAAGAAATTGCTATGAAGGATGAAGAGATAAAGGATTTGAAGGGGAAAGTTGTTGGATTAGAGGAAAAAAAGAAAAAGTTTGAGAAGGATAGAACAAGTTTAGATACCAGGTGATTGAGCTGGGTTTGGAGATGTTTGTCGCTAGTTTTGACAGAGCGGCTGAACAAGTCAACAAGCTAAATACATTGCACCTGAAGTTGATTTTGCTGCTTTGGATCTCTGTAAGGTAGTGATGAATGGTAACCTGGTCAATGATGAAAAAATATATAGATATACCGTGATGGTGATTTGTTTAAGAAATAGGCACAAGTAGTGTTTGAATACAATGGTTTGTATTTTTTATGTTACTTATGTTTAATTGTTTTGGATATGATGGTATGTAGTCTTGTGAAGTTAAGTAAGGTATTGATCTTTTGTTAAGCAAACCTGAGAAGTTTTAGATGTGAAGTTGTGTAGATAAATTATAGGTACTTGTTGCATCTGGATAAGGTAATTGGTAAGAGTTATTCCTGAAATTATAGGGTTGAATGCGTTTTGGTATATTGATATGATGAGTTTGTTGTGATTTGGTGTGTTAGTAGCTTGAGTATAATTCGATTAATTGTAGAATGGTCTTTGTTTTTCGGGAACCATTTTGAATGTTTGAAGTATATAAATCATGTGTCGATTGTATGATTATCGTTGTGTGACTTTTTATTGTATTAAACAATTGATT
>NC_029785.2:135866918-135870731 GCF_000816755.2 Arachis ipaensis | reverse complement strand
GCGGTGAAGAAGAAGATGGCGAAACATAAAGAAAAAGTGCGAATGAGTCGGCCTAAAAATCACAGTAAGGTGAGTAAAAATTTGTTTAAATGATTTTGAGCTGTTGGAATATTCGGGGGTTGAGGGGGATGGTAAATTGAGCATGGTGAAATCTTTAAAGAGAAATTATAAACTTAACATGTTAGGCTTGATTGAAACAAAAAAGGAGGTGATCTCTAAGTTTGATGTTGCTCGAATTTGGGGATACAGTACTGTGGGGTGGGAGTATGTGGAGTATAGAGGGGCTTCGGGGGGATTGCTTTTAATGTGGGATGATGCGATATTTAAATCTAGCAATTGTTATAAAAGAGAGCGATGGCTGTGTGTTGAAGGCGTGTTGACGAAAAGTAATTTTAATTGTGCGTTTTGTTTGGTGTATAGGGCGTTTGGGAGGGAGGAAAAGCGGGTGGTATGGAAGGAGCTGAGCTATATTGTGGGTTTGTGTCAGGTCTCTTTCTGCTTGTTTAGGGACTTTAATGAGATATTGCAGATTGAAGAACGCAAAGGGTCGAGTAATCTACTGGCGTCAGCGGAAGAGTTTAGGGATTGGGTACATGATATGCAGTTGGTGGACTTACCTCTTCATGACAGAAAATTCACGTGGTTCAGGGGTCATTCTTGCAATAGAATTGATAGGGTCCTGGTCAATATTGAGGGGTTTGAGAAATTTCCTGACATCCGGATTAAAGGTGGACCAAGAGGGTTGTCAGATCACTGCCCGTTAATTGTGGAAGTTTCAAGAGTTAGCAGGGGCCCCCCGACTGTTCAGAAGTCTGGATTCCTGGTTTACGCATCAGGGTTTCCTGAGGATGGTTAAAAATGAATGGAGAAACTTGAGGATGCTCAGTTTACTTGCAAGCTGAAGGCCTTGACGGTACCTTTGCGAAAATGGCACAAGGACAACTTTGGAGACATGGATAGGAGATTATTGTTGCTGGAGGAGGAGATTAAGAGGGTGGATAGCCAGGTGAGTGATGGCACTTATGATGGAACGATGGAAGCTAGAAGGAAGGCGTTGGTGAGCTTTTGTGAGAAGTGATATGTTCGGAAAGAGGTTCACTGGAAGCAGATGTCTTGGTCGCAGCATGCTAGAAACATGGATAGGAATACTCGATACTTCCATAACATTGCCTCGGCAAGAAGCAGGAATAATAGGATCGACGCTCTAAGGATTCAGGGGCGGATTGTACGAAATCAGGCTAGGATAAACGTTGCAATTAGAGGGTTTTATAAGGACTTGTATAGGCAAGAATATGCTCCGAGGATTGGGTTTCAGGAGGGTTTGGTAAGGCAGATTGATGGAGCTGAGGCTGAGGCCTTGGAAGTTATGTCGTCGGTGGAGGAAATTAGGGATGCAGTTTCGGAATGTGAATCTTCCAAAGCCCTAGGCAGTGACGGGTACAATATGAACTTCATCAAACAATGTTGGGAAGAGATTGGTCAGGAGTTCACTGCAGCAGTGTTGGGGTTCTTCCAAAGTGCGAAACTACCAACTGATGTGAATGCCACGTGGGTGACGCTAGCTCCGAAATTTGTGGGTGCTAATGAGATCAAGGACTTCAGGCCGATTAGTATGGTGGGGTGTGTCTATAAGGTGATTTCTAAGGTTTTGGTGAGGAGGTTGAGAACAATTATGCCTGAGTTGGTAGGAGAGATGCAGACTGCTTTTGTGAAGGGTAGAAAGATTCATGATGGCGCCCTTATTGCCTGTGAGACAGTGCAATGGCTCAAGACGCATAGAAAGAAGGCGGCAATTATAAAGCTAGATTTTCAGAAAGCATATGATAGAGTTAGATGGAGCTTTTGTGGATATTGTGTTACAGAAGATGGGATTCGGGCAAAGATTGAGGAGTTGGGTGAAGGAGCGTGTAAGTACGGCCACTATGTCAGTCCTAGTGAATGGATCACCATCCAAGCCGTTTAAGATGGAGAGGGGCCTAAGACAAGGAGATTCACTGTCTCCTCTTCTGTTTGTTCTTGTGGTGGATGTGTTGCATAGGATGTTGGGAGAAGCTGTAAGGAATGGGCGTATTACTCCGTTAATGGTTGAGAGAGATCATATTGAACTGTCACATCTTCAATTTGCGGATGACACTATCTTGTTTTGCCCTTCGGAGACAGAGACAATTGTGAATTATAAGAGGTTGTTGCGCTGTTTTGAGCTGATGTCGGGTCTGAGCATCAACTTTGATAAGTCGAATCTGATCTCAATTAATTGTGAGCAGGAGTGGGTGGAGCATGTGTGTGGCCTCCTAGAGTGCAAGCAAGTTGGTTTACCTGTGAGGTATCTTGGGATTTCTCTAGGAGCGAACCCGCGTTTGGTGAAGACTTGGAAACCGGTCATAGATAAGGTGGAAGAGAAGCTCAGCTTATGGAAAGCGATGGTTCTAAACAAAGCAGACAAGATAGTTCTTATTAAATCGGTGTTGAATAGCCTGCCGGTTTACTACCTTATCTTGTACAAGATGCCAAAGGCGGTCGTTGACAAGTTGATTGCCTTACAGAGGAGATTCCTGTGGTGTAAGGAGGATGGTAACAACGGTATACCTCTAGTGAAATGGGAAGTGGTTCAGGCTCTTAAAAAGGCTAGGGGGTTGGGGGTTGGGGATGCAGTGCTTAGGAACACAGCGCTGCTGTTTAAGTGGTGGTGGCGATTTTCCAAGGAAGATTGTTCGTTATGGAAGAAGATTGTCTGTTCGTGTAACAATTTGAATCCTCAGGTTATGCTTTCTAGTCAGACTCTACCGGTAAAGGGTGGTCCTTGGAAAGACATATATCAGTTGAATATAAAAGCACAACAGATAAAAGAAAAAATTATGAGTGGCCTGACAATGGAAGTTGGAAATGGACATATGACACTTTTTTGGGAAGATAACTGGGTTCAGGGTGGTCCTCTGAAAGTGAGTTTTCCAAAGCTCTTCTCTGTTTCAAACCAACAAGGATCTGTGACAGGGGATTGTGGGTTCTGGGATGGGTTAGAGTGGATTTAGAATTTCCATTGGAAGAGAAAGTTGTTTCAATGGGAGTTGGAACTAGTTCACCAATTTCATGAGAGGTTAAGACCAGTGAAACTATCAGCTGACAGAGAAGTTAATCTTGTTTGGAAATTTGATAATAAAGGTATTTTTTCTACTAACTCTTTTTTTCAGGTGTTGCAATCGGAGACTCTTTCGGAGGAGATTACGAGTTATAGCTTCACAAGTGCGATATGGAAAGGGTTGATTCCGCCTAGAATTGAGCTGTTTGGTTGGTTTGTTTTAGTGGGTAGAGTGAATACTAAAAAAAGGTTGAGTAGGTTAGGCATAATTCACCATCATGATAGTATTTGTGTCTTGTGTAAAAAGGAGATCGAATGTGTTCATCATTTGTTTGTATTCTGTGAATTTACGTGGCAGGTGTGGTGCGTCTGGTTGAGATGTTTTCATAGAGATTGGGCTGTCCCATGAAGCATTAAAGGCTTGTTTGAGAGTTGGAATGGAACGCCGAGTAAAAAAAAGGAGCAGAAGAGGTGGCTGACTGAGTTCTTTGCAGTTATTTAGAACATCTGGTTGAAACGCAATAACAGGATTTTCAACAATAAAGAGGTAAATGTTGATGTCATACAAAACAGGATGTTTTTGAGCTATAAGGAGTGGACTGGTATTGATCCTACTGGTTGTTGATGGCAATGTCGGAAATGACATAGAATTATTAACCTTTGTGTTTAGATTTGCGTCTGTTTATGTCTGTTTTATGCTCCACTCTCATATATTGAGCTTTCTTTGTTTCCAAATA
>NC_029785.2:135864561-135866715 GCF_000816755.2 Arachis ipaensis | reverse complement strand
TTGACCTTTGACCTATAAGTCGGTAGAGATTATGCACTATTATGAATAGAAATATTGATAAGAAAAATATAAGTGAATGATGATTAACTTATGCAAATATCTGTGAATAGTTATAGATATTATAAGAGAAAGGCTAATTGATGATATATGTTGTTTTGGAAATAGTTGCTACTGTTTGAAGAATTTGAATAGATTTGATTTTTTTATTTTTGAATGGGAGTTTATATATAGTCTTTGTGCTTTGATATTTATATTTTATTTTACTGTGATATGTTGGTAGGAAATTATAATTGTGGGATTGATATTTTGATAAGTGCATTTAGATTGTTATTTAAAAGATTTAGAATATTTTTGTTGATAGGATCTGAGGTTTGGACTTTTGGTATTGTCAATAGTCATTAGTGGTAGTAGCTAACTCGGTTTAAACTTTTTCCGGTTTGCATGGTAACCGATCTATATGTCGGTCTGGATTTGAATAATTAACTAGGGTATGACTGTTGTGAGTTTTATTTGGGTTTTATTATTCGACCTTTAAACTCAATTAAAGGGGAATAGATTGTGGCGAATAGCTTAGTATCTGCTACCTTTAAAAGATGAAATATAGTTCGGATTGACATTTGATAAACTGAATCATCTGAGTGATTTAAATAATTGTTTAGAACGACTGATTGATCGTGAATTGGATGACTTAGAAATTGAGTTGAGATATTAACAAATAAAATAGTTATAATGACATAGAAATTGAGTTGAGATATTAACAAATGAAATAGTTATAAATGACAGACTAAAATAAAGATTTAAAATATATCATTAATGAAAAACCTTTATGATTGGAGAAAGAGTTCATCATCGAGTCCTGACTTATAATTTAGACACAGTGTAACTTTAGAGATGTTTCATTTCAAGTATCGAGTAGTTCTTTACCGATCACCATGCTTCTGAGTTGATTTCAAATTCTTTTTATGTTAACCTTAGCATTTCATGATATAGTAATATAGCAATTTCAATTTGAAAAAGAAGTTAATGTGACGTTGTAAATGCATATTTTGAGTTCATTGGCTAAAGTTGAAGCTAAACTTCATCACTCTGAGAAACAAATAATTGAAGCGAATGAAAAAAAAACACAAATAAGATAGTACGAGCATTGAGCTATGGAAATGCAATTGAAAAACAAAATAGTACTTACTAGCAATAACAACATAAAAACAGTTAGAAAATTTTGTAATACATAAAAACAATTGAGAAAAATAAAAAAAAAAATGTATTTCATAGTGTCAATAAGAATAAGTAATTTTGCCTTTATGCAGGAGATTTGAAATTATTTGTAGTGAGATGTAGGGTGTTGTTCATTGTGAATTTGTGATGCCGACCTTGGTTAGCGAAGAAAATCAAGTTTAAATCCTCAATTTATAGTGCAACGATCACAGTTTATACCTCGGCCTGAGTTGATGGGAGAGGAGACAAAGTTTGCTCGTCAGCCATGACTAAGATCCTACAAAAAAGAGGAATAACTAGCCAAAAAAGAAAAATGTGGGATTAAATAAACTCGGCCTCATGGTGGGCGCCAAATGTTCCTGCGTAATAAGCCGGGTTTGAGGTATAACAAGTCTTGTTCAGGGATTGAGTTTTTCTTCGCGTGAAGTGGAATAGGTATACGCTGGTTTCAAGAGAAACGGTAGCGGTAGGTATCTGCAAAGTCATTCTGACACTTAAGCTAATAAGAGTAGAAAATGGGTATAAAGTTATTAACAATGAATAACGTATTTTTTATATAGTTGGAATTTGGTATTTATAAAATGTTACTTTTTCAGAGAAGTTGAAGACAAGATTCTCTCTAATTAAAAATATATCATATTTATTACAATTCCGCTATGTTATCAATAAGGACTCTACCAATTTCTGCCAACTTTTGTTTATAGACTGTGTTTAATGGAAGTGTTTTTGTGGATGTGTCCAATAATAAAAATATTTTTTTATGACTGTGTTTAATAAAAGTGTTTTTGTGAATATATCTCTTGAATGTGTCTCCTTATACATATGTTTAAAATATAATAATTATTTATTGTTGGTAATAAGTTAACAAATAATATATTGATACTCTATACTTTTCCTATTTATTATTATATTTAAATTTCAATTTATAGATATAACTGA
>NC_029785.2:135844451-135864436 GCF_000816755.2 Arachis ipaensis | reverse complement strand
GTCTTTATTTACTTGTTTTAGGCATTCCTAGTCGCTCTCAATATTTTACATGCATAATTAACCGTTTAAAACTCGTGACTCACATGCATTATCTAATGATAAAGGAAGAGATAGATTTGGCACGGAACTTCAATTATAAATAGCCTTATATCAAAGATGACTACAGATGAATATAAAAAGGAAATCTTGACCTACCTATAGAGAAAAGGTTATAAGTATATTTTGATTCTGTATGTATTGTTTACTTGTTTATTAGTTTATATTTATCATTTAATCTATTTTTTTGTGATTGATTTTGATTTTTGATGGCAATATTTAAAAAGATTAAATTTAATCACTTGAAATTAGTACTATGTATTTTTTTAAAAAGTCAAGTTGTTCACTATTGCCGTAGTATCTTAAAAGAAAAAATATAGGGTACTAATATATTATTTGTTAATTTATTATTAATAATAATTAATTATTATATTTTAAACACATATATAAAGAGATACATCTAGAAAATAGATTTTTAAAGACACTTCTATTAAATACAATTATAAAAAAATATTTTTATTAGACACTTCCATTAAATACAGTTATAAATAAGAGTTGATAGAAGTTGGCAGAAATACTGTTAATAACGTAACGAGATTGAAAAAAAGAGGTTATACGTATGTTTAATTTTCAGTGGATTATATTGATCACGATCATACAATTATTTAATCTAAACACGGTTCTTATGAAACGGAAATGACTTCGTAGTTTAATGCTCACATAGTACAGCTCAACCCCTTAAAACAAATGTAATAGTGACATGCATGGACGCAGAGGAACGAATGGAATATTCAAACCAAATAGCAAATAACAACCTTAAATGTGGTTAAGTATTTGGCTTCGTCGTAAAATTTTTTACAATTTTATTATCAATAAAAGATACAAATAATTTTTGTAATCATATAATCTATTATGTAAATAGAAATGCTAGGGCGTTATTAGTTAATGTTAATTTAAATGTAAAACAAAAATGTTTCACCTAATAATATTTTCCATCTAAATTTATATACTGAATTTTCACGAAGTTCTATACCGGGGTATTCAACATATGTCGTTTCTTCGTGTAATTTTGTTTGACTTGTTTAAGTTAGGATAAGACTAAAAAAGGTTTGGAAGGCATTTAACACATTCTAAATTGTGAAAGCATGAGTTATTTGAATTTGTATCTACTTGTTTGTTGGGGTTTCTTATTAAGTATATTTTATGTTTTTATTCCTAATATTACTTGTAAAGATGCAATTGTATATTCATTTGTATTTTTTATTCACATCTAGATATAAATAAATAAATAGAAAAACAGTAATTTAATAGGAAGAATGCCCATTGTTCAGCTGTATGGATATGTATATATCAAATTTATTCCTGGTTGGAATGCTAGATATACACTAACAGGGACGGATCCAGAAATATTATCATGAGCTAATAACACATATAATATTAAAATATATATAAAAAATTATATAATATAAAATATATTACAAAAATATACCGATAAAAAATATATTTTAAAGTACAAAAAATATGTGTGTACTTTTTACTAACGAAGTGGTCGATTCTTTGTATCATAAAATTCATCAATAATAGAATTTGTGTCAAATTTTTCAACAAATTTCTTTTCAATATAATTAAAAGACAATTAATAAAAAAGTAATCTTTTATTTTATTTCTGAGTTATTTTTCACAATATTCATAGTTGAAAAAGATCTCTTAGTTGTAGCAGTTGAAATAGAGAAAATTAATATCAAATGAATAAAAAAAGATGGTTACAAGAAGAAAAAAAATCACTTTATGATATTTGAAAATTTTATTTAATTAAAAAATATTAGTAATAATATTTTAACTTATTACTATTAATTTTTTTAAAAAAAATTGGAGGCACGAGGCCTCCACTCACCCCTGTATGTAACATGTAGTTAGGTTTGAGCATGCATCCTCCCCTCATCTTAATTTGTATTCAAGATCCCTTAGGCATACATTACTTGTTGCGTTTTGCTTAAGAGTGCATTATTTATTGTTAGATGATAAATGTATGTATCTGAAATGTAAGACTTGCTCTCTCAACTAACACACTTGAAATATTTATTGCAACAATTGACATTTAGGCCCAATGTACACATACATACAAATGCAAGTTTGGTAAAAGGAATAATAAATAGGGGAATGCTAGGGGGACAATGATTTTGTTGAACAATATGAACAACTACCAATCAAATAAAAACCACTACACCTCCAAATTAATTTTCTAAATTTTAATATTAAAATAACCATCCGTATATTAGTAAAATAAACATTCGATATATTTATTATTTACATTGTTTAATATTTTTATTGTTTACCTATACTTTTCCTAATAAATAAATAAGGTTGTGTTTGGTTAGTGTCTTTGACATACATAAATACATATATAATATATAGAAAGACACTAACATAAAATCAATACACAAATTTTTTAATGCGTTTGATAATAATATACAAGATAAGCATATATAAAACAAATATCAATTTTATTCTTTTCAATATACTTCATCGTTATTACAACCATTATTACTTTCCATCATCACCGCCACTAAAATTTTAACGTTAACCTAAATTTTCAACAGAAACTCAACAAAAAATTTATATCAATAATTAACTCAACAATTCTTATTTTAAAAATTAAAAATAATTGACCCAGACATGAACAAGGAAAGAAAAAAGAAAGGTAAAAAGGAAGAGGAGCATGCCAACAAAGGTGGAGGGACGAAGTGGAAGCAGCGTAGAGTTGGAAACGTTGCGCAACGTTCAATGCAACGCTTGGGACCTCAGTGCAGAGTTGGAAATGTTGCGCAACGTTCAATGCAATGCCTAGGACCTTAGTAGCTTGCTGACGACTCTGTGATAAGCTTCAGTCCCACCATCGTCCTCGCCTAGGACGCTGGTCCCGTCCCTCCTCCACCACCGATAACTGCAAAATCAATCATCTTTGCCAATGATCTCCGATTCCAATTAGGATCCATCGTTTGCACGATCTCACTGCATATCCAATTCTTCAATTTTACTGATATCTCTCTTTCTATGTTACAATTTGTGTTTTAATATAAGTATTGATTAATTCGAATTGCAGGTGTGAAAGCGCAGATCTAGACTAAGAGAGAAGAGGATATGGAGAGTGAGATAGAGAGGACAAAGAGAAGAGGGTGCGGTGATAGCGACGACAAGGTGAAAAAAAAGTAAAAGAAAAGAACATTGGTAGTAAAGAAAAGAGGGAGAAGAGAGGAGGAAAAATGGAAAGTAAGAGTAAAAAATCAAAATTTGTGTCATATTCATTGTGTCTAAGTGTTTAAACTTTAAAAAGAAATACAAAATACATATATTTTGTGTATATTTATATACATCGTCTTCATACAAAATTTGTCTTAATAAATAAACGATAAATATATACCATTGTATCTATATATTTGTTTCAACAAATAAATGCAGCTTAAAGTCATCAAATGTCATATCAATCAATAGTCAACTTCATTATTAACATCGAATAATAATGTTTTTATACATTAGAATTGATGTGGAATAATATAAGAGTTAATAGTCAAAATCGTCTCTAAAAGATACTCTGATCTCCATTTTGGTCTTCGAAAGACAAAATTAATCGAAATCGTCCCCGAAAGATACACGACTTGATCCCGTTAGTCCTTCTGTCAGTTGGATGATGACGTGGTGGGTTAATGCCACGTGTCACAAGATGATTGGTTGACGTGTCAGATCAGTGACACGTGGCACGCCACGTCACGTGTCACTTGACATGTAAAAAAGTTATTTATAATCAAAATAGTCCTTGAAAGTTTGGACGTAAGTCATTTTCATCCCTAAAATTTTAAAAATTAATCAAATTAGTCTTTATATAATTTTTTTTATAATATTAAATTTGAAATATTTTTTTATACTACTAATTTTAATAGAAATATAATTGACAAACAAAAAATTAGTAATTGTATCTTTTCTTCTTAAAAATTGTTTCAATAAAATTATATCTCTCCTTTAATTCTTTTCAAAATCTCTCTTATTCTTCTCTATTCTAAAATCTTTTTTTTACATTATTATATGTATGTTTCAGTTTTTTTGGTTTCCCACGGTATCCCCCAACCTGACATGCCAAGGACTAATTCGTCGTGAATTTGAGCTCCATTTAAGGGTCTGCCGCTGGCCAATAGATTGCTGCATGCACAAGGCGGGATTCGAACTCCCGACATTTGCATAAGTGGACGAGTGAGCTGACCACTCGACCAACCCAAGTTTATCTATGTTAACCTAAACAAAGTTATACCACTATTTCTTTTCTACTACATCTTTTTTTTTCATTACGGTATTACTTACATATATGATGTAATGGTAGTGATATTAAAAGAAAAATTATATAATCTATCTCAAATATATGAACAACTATGGTTAAGATAAGGACCAATTACAATGTGACACATAATAAAGGGTAACTTACATGTTATTTTAGAGGTGGTTGGGTAACATTCAATATATATATATATATATATTCCAGCAAAATGTAATAATGTAAAAAAAAGGTTTTAGAATAGAAAAGAATAAGAGAGATTTTGAGAAGAATTAAAGGAGAGATAATTTTTAAGAAGAAGAAAAGATACAATTATTAATTTTTTGTTTGTTAATTACATTTCTATTAAAATTAGTAGTATCAAAAAATATTTCAAATTTAATATTATCAAGAAAAAATTAAAAAAATTATATAAGAACTAATTTGATTAATTTTTAAAATTTTAGGGATGAAAATGATTTACGTCTGAACTTTCAAAGACTATTTTGATTATAAATAACTTTTTTACCACGTGTCACTGATCTGACACGTGATCTGACACGTCAACCAATCATCTTGTGACACGTGGCATTAATCCACTACGTCATCATCCAACTGACAGAAGGACTAACGTGATCAAGTCGTGTATATTTTGGAGACGATTTCGATTACTTTTGTCTTTCAAAGATAAAAAAAAAGATTGAAGTATTTTTCAAGGACAATTTTGACTGTTAACTCAATAATATAATGTGTATAGATATGAAATTAAAATCATATTAATCATCAAGAATTATTGTTAGAAAAAGTAACCTTTACTAGCTATTATTCAACTTGAGTATATATGTACTACTACTACTGCAGTGGACGTAGGAAAATGTTGGTTTGAGCATTAGCAATAGAATCCATAATCCACTAGCTAGTTATTTGTCGTTCACGTGAGTGTATTAAAATATGGTTTATCCAAAAATTTCAAATGAACGTGATACACGCTTTTAATTGATTCAACTATTTTCTCACTCAACAAAACTCCGGTCTTTTTCAATTATTTTCTTTTCTTTTCTTTTTTAAAAAATAATCTCGGTGGTGGAGAGCGTGTGAAAGGTCAAAAGACACGTGGGTCAAGGTTCATGACATTACCCTACTAAAATTAGTATTAACCTGCTGCAATTCACCAGTAATAAATAATTAATAATGTGATCAATGCGTTTAGCACGTGGAAAATGTCCAAAAACAGCTATATAAAGAGGCAATTCAGCTCAGCATCTTCACACTTACCAGCGAAAGAAACATAACTAATTAATTTGCCTAGCTAGCTAGCTAGTTAGTTATATATTCTCAGTCACAACCAACACATACAACACTAGCTAGCTAGATTTCATTCCCAAATTGCTCTCGGATCAACACCTATGGCGTCTTCGTGTGTTGTTGGAACTAGTTTCCTCATTCCCTTGCTTCATTATTCTCGTCAACCATCAACTACCACGAACTTAACAACCACCGCCAGAAGGGTATGTATGCGGCTCATCATATTCTTCCGGTGTCAACACATTCCACAAACATTATTTAATATTAATTTGATTTGAATTTTGCAGGGAAAGGGAGTGATAGCAGCTGGTGTAGGAAAAAATAATGGCAGCGGTGAGGTAGAGAGAAGTACTATGGTGAAGAAACGGCATGAGAAATGTAGTGGTCTGAATTTCTCAGGAGAGAAGCCAGAGACCCCAGTGTTGGACACAGTAAACTACCCAATCCACATGAAGAATCTGTCGATTGAAGAACTTGAGGCGCTTGCTGATGAGCTTCGTGAAGAGATTGTTTACACGGTGTCAAAGACCGGAGGACATTTAAGTTCAAGCCTTGGTGTGACAGATCTAACAGTGGCACTTCACCATGTCTTCAACACTCCTCAGGACAAGATCGTTTGGGATGTTGGTCATCAGGCCTATGCTCATAAGATTCTCACCGGAAGAAGATCCAAGATGCACACCATTCGACAGACTGGTGGACTTGCTGGATTCCCCAAGATTGCTGAGAGCCTTCATGATGCCTTTGGTGTTGGTCACAGTTCTACTAGCATTTCGGCAGCCTTAGGTAAAATTAATTAAATTTAAGAAAAGGAAATTGATAATTGAGACTCTTTAAATAAAAGTTAAAAAGTTACTAATAAAAAATATTTGATAACAAAAAAAAAAAGAAAAAGTCTAGGGGTCAGCAACTTTGTTAAATTCTGACCAGTATGTAACCAGCAAAGAAAAGTAAACCATTGGATAAAATCTCACACTAATCTCACACCATTAAAACTATTATTAATGGCTATTTGATGGCTACAAATCATAAAAGTTAATGGCTCCTTAGCATTCCTAAAAAAAAAAATTAACTAAAATTAATCAGAATTTATTTTATTTAGTATTTATTAATTATTGTACGAATATTAAATAAAGTAAGTTTTGACTGTTTTTTTTTTATTCTCTAATGTTACCAGTTTTTAATAACGTAAATAGTATAATGCTTAAAAGTGGTGCCTATTTACTTAAAAATAATATTTAATTTAAAAGATATAACAAAAAATAATTTTTAAAAAAATCAAAATTTACTACAAAAAAAAATAAATTAGACAAAACTTAGATATCAACTCATAACCACAGTAAAATTGGCTTTCTAATAAAGCGGATTCACACTTTGGTTTCAGGGATGGCAGTTGCAAGGGACCTGATTGGAAAAAACAACCACGTGATATCAGTGATCGGTGATGGGGCCATGACAGCGGGACAAGCCTACGAGGCCATGAACAATGCTGGTTTTCTTGACACTAACCTCATCATTATATTAAATGACAATGAGCAGGTCTCTCTGCCCACCGCAACCTTGGATGGCCCAACTCCCCCTGTTGGTGCTCTCAGTAGAGCTCTCACTAAGCTTCACACCAATTCCAACTTCCACCAGTTACGCCAGGCCGCTAAGGTATAATTAAATTTGGCATTTGGCATGATTTAACTACATACAAGTGGAACTCAAAGAGTAGAGATAGAATAAACAATAAGTTGCACTTGCACAGGGCATAACGAAGCAAATGGGAAGCCAAGCACATGAATTTGCAGCGAAATTGGATTCGTACGCGAGAGGATTAGTAGGTGGGTCTGGCGCATGCTTCTTTGAGGAGCTTGGCCTGTTCTACATCGGCCCCGTAGATGGCCATCAAATGGAAGACCTTGTCCACATTCTCAAGAACGTGAAGGGAATGCCATCCCTCGGCCCTGTCCTCATCCACGTCATCACCGAGAAAGGTAAAGGCTATGCTCCTGCCGAAGCTGCACCCGACAAGATGCACGGTGTCGTCAAGTTCGACCCTAAATCCGGGAAGCAGATGAAGACCAAGGCACCCACACATGCTTACACACGCTACTTTGCGGACTCCTTGATTGCAGAGGCAGAGGCTGATGACAGCATTGTTGCCATCCATGCCGCCATGGGAGGCGGCACTGGCCTCAACCTCTTTCAGAAGCGTTTCCCGGAGAGATGTTTCGACGTCGGGATAGCCGAGCAACACGCCGTAACCTTCGCCGCTGGTCTCGCCGCGGAAGGGCTCAAACCATTTTGCGCCATTTACTCTTCATTCCTACAAAGAGGGTATGATCAGGTGGCACATGACGTGGACCTTCAGAAGCTTCCGGTGAGATTCGCTCTCGATAGAGCTGGCCTAGTTGGCGCTGATGGCCCAACTCATTGTGGCGCATTTGACACAACGTTCATGGCTTGTTTGCCAAACATGGTGGTTATGGCTCCTTGTGATGAAACCGAACTCATGCACATGGTAGCCACTGCTGCAGCCATAGATGACAGACCTAGTTGCTTTAGGTTCCCGAGAGGGAATGGCGTTGGTTCCATTCTTCCAAATAACAACAAAGGCACACCATTGGAGGTTGGTAAAGGCAGAGTGTTGAAAGAGGGAAGCAAGGTGGCTCTAGTTGGATATGGAACAATGGTACAAAGCTGTGTGGCGGCAGCAAAGGTTCTTGAAGCACACGGCATCTCAACAACCGTGGCTGATGCTCGATTTTGCAAGCCTCTTGATGGACCATTGATGATGCAACTTGCAAGAGAGCATGAAATCTTGATAACAGTCGAAGAGGGTTCCATTGGAGGGTTTGGTTCTCATGTTTCTCATTTCCTTGGCCTCAATGGACTCCTTGATGGCAACCTTAAGGTATACCTTTACTTAATTATTATATTGTGTGCAGCACCACACCATAGCTTATATATATTCAGTACTAACCTACATGTTTGTGTTGGTGCAGTGGCGAGCCATGACTCTGCCTGATAGATACATTGAGCATGGATCTCAGAAGGATCAAATTCAAGAAGCTGGGTTGAGTTCAAACCATATTGCAGCTACTGCTTTGTCATTAACCAATGTTCAATGGGACAATCGTTTGCTTCTCAGCATGCAAATATGAACCTTATTATTAACAGGATTTCAAATGTAAATAAATATATAACAGTAATAAATTAAAACTCTGCCAAAGATTTGTTATTAGACCGTGTTTATTTGATGATTATTATATCAAACCCACATCTCCTTAACTGGAGCAAGGGATTGAAGGAACCAAATATTTTAATGTAGATAGATAGATTATTTGTTTGTTACAATTTATTTTGGGTTGAGATTTTCACAATGGTCAAGAGTTCTGCTTTTATTATTCAATTCACGTAATGTTAAGCTGTTAAACTAAACTGGCTGAGATGTATGGACTGAAGTTTAAGCAAGTTCATTCATGAACAAAACGCACCGGGTCTTATGATAAGAAATATTGAAATAATCCCTAAGCAGTTTAAGTGTTCAACTACGTCCATGGGCAAACTTGAAAAACCCTTAGCTTCATTCTTGGAAATGGTCTCGTTGCAGTGTCTTGATTTATCAGCTTGTGTATATATTCAATTAGTAATAGTAATTAATTTTCAATGATTATTAGCTTAAAAAAGTTTTCATAGAAAAATGACTTAAATGAGACTAATTGTGTTTTCAGAACTTTTGTTCCCTGCAAGTTCTTATATGATAGGTCCATGATCCATTTCCGTTCGTGAACCAAACTACTAATTGCGATAGTCCATTTGACTTCTGAAACCGAGATTTTACAAAACTATCCAATTTTTTTTTTTTGGTGACTCAAAACTATCCAATTCAATTTGACGGATTTTTGTCTTTTAAATTAAAATTATAAAAAAGAGACGTTAATAGTGTTGGGCCTTATTAATTTAAAATAACAGTAGATTAAAGAGTATAGTTTGTGGGCTAAACAGGTTACCTGTTTAAAGTTTTTCTAAAACAAGTTTTCTGTCAAACAAATTTTCAAAAAAAAAAAACAAAAACAAAAACAAAAACAAAAAAACAAAAATATACGGATCAATCCATAAAACTCATCGAATTCGGAATAAATGATATGCATATAAAAAAAATGGAAAATGCTACTTGTACAACAAAATTCAGCCTTTATTCAGCTTTTAAATCTAATATTTTATTATTTTAATTAATTATATTTCCTCTTTTTAAGGAACCACTTTTATTTTAAATACTTATCACCGTAAAATTTGTAACCACTTGCAATACATTAATTTTTTGCAAACTAAACCATAAAACTCGTAACAATTTTTCGTGTACTAATTTTAAAAAAAATCAGTGAATTTTCAAAATCAATTAAACTCATTTCAATTATTTTTTTTATTCAAAACATTCAAAACTCATGTCAAAAACACATCTAAAATTAAATAAACAACATAAATACATCCAAAATTATGTATTAGCACATCTAAATTATTCTCATTGTAGTTCTAAATTACATATTGAACACAGAAAAAATTAAACTCAAATACACATCCAAAATTATAAGAATGCACTCTAAATATTTTATCAACACATCCAAAACTCATGTAAAAAAACTTATATATGTACATAAGAACATAATGAACAACATAAACATCCAAAATTAAATATTGACACTTCAAAATTAGGTTAACATTACAACTCCCAAATCAAACATATGAGTGCAAAAAAAATTATAATCACAAACACATTTAAAAAAAAAATACAGACACTTCCAATATTATACATAAATTTTAAAAAAATAGAACTTTTTATAAAGCGAAAAAAATGATAACATATCTTCATGAATAAATTCAACCAAATTTTTTTAGAATTTTGCAAGCAGAAGAGACAAAAGGAGTGCGACGTGGGGAAGAGACAGGGGGAGGCACGGGAGAAGGGGGCAGTTGTGCGTGGCGCGAGGGAGGAGACCAGGGACGGAGAAGAGCCCATCGATGGAGGAGGCGCGAGGGTGTGCGCAGCGGAAGTGCGCGTCGCGGGGAGGAGCGCGTCGCCGAAGGAGGAAATTGTCGCAGAGGAGTGCGCAACGCGGGAGAAGACGAAAGCGGCTACAGATGAGGAGGGGGAGGCGCTGCAGCTCTGGATTTTTCGGAGCGAAAATTTTACTAGTGATTTAAGATGGTTTAAGATTTATTTTAGAATTTTAAATTCGAAATTTTGAATTTTAACTAATTTAAATCTGAAATAGAAATTTAAAATTGAAATTTAAATTTTAAATTTTACTTTTATTTAGTTTGTATTTTAAATGTGTATTTAATTTTAAAAAGATACTAAATTTATTTATAATTTTTAGATGCGTTTGTTTTATTTTTTTTAATTATTGAAATAAAAAGCTGAATATTGTACAACTTTTAAAGGATACCTAGTTGAATTGAAAAAAAATAAACGAATCAATCTATATAAGGCTCAATTTTTTCTATATGCATATTGTGTGTGTATTGTGCCTTGTTATGGAGATTTGGGGTGCTAGACCTAAATGTGGTGGCTGCTCTTTTTGAAATATAGGCAGAAAAAATTGGACCGTTCGATTTATTTGTTAGTGAAGTAGGTACACAAATCGGATGGTCAAATTTGTGTGGGAGAAAAAATTTGAATTTGAATTTGAATGTAGGTAATCAGATCATCCAATTTTAATGTGGTTTAATTTTTTTTTTATTTCGGGGGAGAGCAATTCAATTTATTTATTGGAAATTATTTTTTCAATGTGTCAAAAAAAATCAGACCAACCAATTTGTTGAATATATATATATTCTGAGAGTTACCTAAAACGGTAATTTGGGTCTGAACGTAAGATTCAGACTTTTTCTGTGGCAGCGCCTGACTTGTACAGGTGTCAAGGTTTCGACGTTCGAGTTTCTCGTGAGGAGGTGGGGGTGGTGTCAAAGAGTGTAACTCTTTGATTACAAAGAGTCAAGGTAATCAAGAAGCAGTATGATGAGTTATGACAATTGTGTCTTGGTTTAAGTGTGATATATAAGTAGAGAAGTAGAATTCTATTTACGTTTTAGTGACTCATTGTTATTCTCAACTCAATTCAATATTGTTATTCTTTAGTTTTCTATTTTCCTTTCTTTCTTTTTACTTTTCTGCTATTTAAGCTACTGCTACAAGAATCCTTTCATGGTATCAAGAGCTACAGGTGTTTGATCCATGGTTTCCCCCAATGAAGATTTTGCCAATTCCAATTCCAACAACACTCCTTCCTCCTCTTTTATTATCAATAATTTTTTTCCCAAATTTCTTCAATCAGAAACCCTTTCACCAATCAATGACAAACTTGGTGAAAATAATCACAAGACTTGACAACAACAAGCTCTCTTTACAATTTGAGGACAAGATCTTGAAGATCATCTCCATCCAACACGAATTCCTCCTCAATTTGATTCCACGGCAAATCAACAAGCTGGGATTGAATCTCAACAATTCAAACAATGGAGGCGGGACGACTATAATCTCGGCTCATGGATGCTCGCATCTATGGATTCTGATTTCAAGAGTAAAATGATTGGGTGCATCTTTGTTTATAAACAATGGAGGCGGGACGACTATAATCTCGGCTCATGGATGCTCGCATCTATGGATTCTGATTTCAAAGGTAAAATGGTTGGGTGCATCTTTGCTTATGAAATTTGGGGAAAGATTGAAGAATATTTCGAGAAATCCATCAAGTATAGGGTTAAACAACTCAAAGCACAACTCAAATTGGTCAAAAAATATGGTATGTCTGCTCAAGATTATATCTCAAAAATTAAAAACCTTGCTGATTCTTTGGCAGCCTTAGGTTACCCTCTTTCGACAGAGGAACACATAGAAGCTATTCTTGATGGTTTAAATGAAGACTATGAAAATCTTTTAATCATAAGCAATGCGAAACCTGAAATGTATAGTCTGTGTGAAATACAAACTCTGGTATTGACTCATGATAACATAATGAATAAGTTCAGAAAGTCAGATAATGTTCTTATGCAAGCTAATTTTGTTTAAAGTTCTTTTCCTTTTATGCCAAATACTATGAGAGGTAGTCTGATGAGAGAAAGGAAGAGAGGTGGAGGTCGACATTTTAGAGGTGGTAGCTTTTTTATCAACAACCAAGACTTCAATGCCAAGTTTGTGGCCGATTTGAACACATTGCTTGGCATTGTTTTCATAGATTAGACCAATAGATACCTCCACTATCACAAAATCAAGACACTCAAATGAACAACTACAACTCTATTATATCGACTGCTTCCACTTCATCACAAGGGAATTTTATTGCATCCACTCCTCCTCCACCTACAAATATCTTTCACAACTCTGCTACATTCCTTGTTGCACCATCTACTGTCTCTGACCCAGCTTGGTATCTAGATACAGGTGCATCTCATCATGTAATCTCTTCTCAATCTAACTTGATTGCATCATCTGAATACACAGGGTCAGAACAAGTACAGATTGGTAATGGAACAGGTATTTCTATATTTAATGTTGGACACTCTTTTTTGTATTCTTTATCTTCTAAAAGATGGTTCTCTCTCCAAAAGCTAATTCACTGTCCTAATATAACCAAGAATCTAATCTCGGTATCTAAATTTCCTGAGTATAACTTTGTTTATTTTGAATTTAATGCCTTTTATTATCTTGTTAAATGCAAGTTCACCAAGAAGATTATACTGCAAGGTTTTAGGCAAGGAGGCTTATATCAGTTTTCTAACATTGTTGTCCCTTATCATTCACAAACAGATTCGTGTCCTGAAGCTTTCTCTATCTCTCTTCCTTTTTTTGATTTGTGGCATAAGAGATTAGGACACACTGCTACCAAAATTGTACATCTTGTTCTATCACAATGAAACATTCCTTTTGATAATAGTTTTGATAATAAGAAGCACAGTCTTTGTGAAAATTGTGTTCAGGTCAAAATGCATTCTATTCCACATAGTGATTCTTTAACCGTTTACAATTCACCATTGCAATTAGTTTATATAGATGTTTGGGGACCCTCTCCCATTATTTCTCATCTTGGTTACAAGTATTATGTTACATTTATTGATGTATTCTCAAGATATACATGTACTTTCTTACTTTCTCACAAATATCAAGTTTTTACATTCAATATAAAAATTTTATAGAGAACCTAAGTGATTGTAAATTAAAGGCTTTACAGTCAGATAATGACGATGAGTACACTTCCAAATCTTTCTCTACATATCTTGCACAAGAAGGTATTCAATATCGTTTTTCAAGTCCATATATCCCCCAACAAAATGGAAGAGCTGAGAAGAAACATCGACACTTAATAGAAATGAGCTTAACCATGTTATTCACTGCTCAAATGCCAAATATTTTTTGGGATAAAACTGTTATTACAGCTACTTATTTGATAAATAGGTTACCAACTCTTATTTTGTCACAAAAATCACCTTTTTAGGTCTTATTAAAACAGAAACCTGATTATCAATTTCTCAAAATTTTTGGTAACGCATGTTTTCCTCTTCTTACCCTTTATAATCAGAATAAATTAGACTATAGATTACATAAGTGTGTGTTTCTTGGATATGTTCCTAATTACAAAGGCTATAAATGTCTATCACCCAATGGACGAATATATATCACTAGGAATGTTAAATTTGATAAATCTCAGTTTCTTTGTTCTGATTTATTTCTCTATCTGTTAGTAACAATCTTGACTTAAGTAACTAAAAAAGATACATATAGTTGTTTTAATTTTTCAAAGTTTCCTGTTCCTCCTATTGTTCCAAATGTCACTTCAACCACTCATCAAAATCCATGCACCTTAAATAAATAACAATCTGATTAGTTCACACACAATTGAAGGTGTTCCTTCTGTCATAACTAATGACTATCCAAGCCGTCAATTAGAGGATGCTTCTGATTCTAGCCGCAATCCTACTCCAGCACAACACCAAGTCCCTATGCAATCCACTTCTGGCATAGACATTGTTCTTTAACCTATAGAATTCCCCAACACACAACCCTTTACAACATCACACCATTCACAACACATTACTCATCACAATACTCATGTTATGATGACAAGGTCTAAAATAGGTTCGTCTAAACCAAAAGTGTTTTTTTTTTCTTTTGTTTTGTCTAAAGCTAGCGATGAACAACCTCTTAAAATAGCTCATGTTGCCCTCAGTATTTCTTGTTGGAAAGAGGCGATGATAGAAGAGTTTAAAGCTCTACAAAAAACTAATACTTGGTCTTTAGTGCCTAAACCAGGAAATGCAAAAGTTATAGGTTGTAAATGGGTTTTTACCATTAAAAGACACCCTAATAGATCCATTCACAAATATAAAGCTAGGTTAATGGTTCAAGGTTTTCACCAAGAAAAAGATTTTGACTTCGAAATTAGACTTACAACAATTAGACTGGTCTTAAACTTAACTCTTTCTCAAAATCGGGTGATAAGGCAATTTGATTTAACAATGCCTTTTTGAATGGGAATTTACATCAAATAATCTGCATGTCACAGCCAATTGGCTTTGAAAAGAAGTCTGACACACATGTTTGTAAGTTGAATAAATCTCTCTATCGCTTGAAACAAGCTCATAGAGAGTAGTTCATTAAGTTAAGTGCTACTTTGCACTCTTTCGGTTTCAATCATGCCAAGTTTGATAATTCTTTATTTATCAAGAAACATACCCATTTAATTATTTATATTCTTTGCTATGTGGATGACATTATAATTACTGGCAATAATTCACATTGTGTGACTGACATGATTAAGCTATTTTCTCACTAAAAGATTTAGGTGACTTAAGCTATTTTTTGAACATTGAGATTCACAAAACTAAAAATAGAAAATTGCATCTCTCACAAACCAAATATATTACAAATTTATTATCAAGATTGGGAATGGCTCAAGCTAGCTCTATGCCAACCCCTATGGTTTCTTCATTACAATTGTTGTCTGTAGGTTCAGAGACTTTTGAAGATCAAAAGCTTTATCGAACTGTTGTAGGATCTCTACAATATTTATGCATCACAGGACCAGATATCTTTTTTCTTGTGGCAAAAATTAGCCAATTTATGTAGTCTCCCCTCTTGGCTCATTGGAAGGCAACAAAGCGAGTGTTAAGATATTTGAGAGGCACACAACATCATGGTTTAGTCCTGCACAGCGATGATATGAGATTATATGGATTTGCAAACTCGGATTGAACTGCATATCTAGAAGATAGAAAGTCTGTGTCAGGATATTGTGTGTATTTAGGGGCTAACTTAATTTCTTGGATGTGCAGAAAACAAACCACAATAAGTCGTTCCTCTGCAGAAGCAGAATTTAGGAGTGTAGTAGCTTGTGAAGTTGAGGTACAATGACTCAAGCATTTGTTAGAAGAACTGGATGTCAAGCTTCAAACTGCTCCAACGATATATTATGACAACTTGAGCGCTATTTTTTTAGTGACAAATCTTATGTTACATGACAAGATTAAATATTTTCAGCTTAAAGTACAAGTAATCAGGGATAAGATAAATCAGAAACAATTATATGTTATGCATATTCCAGGGACAGATGAGGTTGCTGATCATCCTACTAAACCTTTGATAGCCTCCACATTTGAAAGACTGAGGTTCAAACTGCAAGTTGTCCCAAGGCCAAGCTCGAGTTTGAGGGGGAGTGTCGATGAGTGTAACTCTTTGGTTATAAAGAGTCAAGATAATTAAGAATAAGTGTGATGAGTTATGACAATTGTAGAGAAACTAGTCTTGATTTATGTGTGCTATATAAGTAGAGAAGTAGAGTTCTATTTACGTTTTAGCGACTCATTGTTATTCTCAACTCAATTTAATATTGCTATTCTTTAGTTTTCTATTTCCTTTTCTTTCTTTTTACTTTTATGCTATCAAAGCTTCTGTTGCAAGAATCCTTTCAGGTGGTACCTGCAAGAGAATCTGATGTTTAAGTTAGTAAGACTTTAAGCAAGTTTTTTAGTAGCGTAGAACGTGAATATATCTGAGGAGTGTCAGTGTATTTATAGCAGAGTTGACAACCACCTTTTTGGAGTAGCTTCACCTTTGTTGGTTCCGTTCCCCTTATCTTGGGAGATTGTTAGAATCTATCTTTTAATGGAGATAGAGATAGTAGGAGAGATTTAGGGAGGCAGTTACTTGTTTAGATAAGTAAAATTGGACCTTCTTGTCGTGTCCGAAGAGGAGATCCTTGGTAGGCTTTTATACTTAATGGGCCTGGCTTTATGTTTTAAGTCAAGGTATGAATAGTGCCCCTACTTGAGTCCGAGCTTTTATGAGGTCCGACCCAAGCATTTGTGGCTTCAGTTTTTATTGTCGGGTACGCCGCCTTCAGGAGGTCAGATACTCGACATGTTTCAAAATTTTAAAATGTTGCTGCTTTGATGATATGGCGAACATTACGCGGCAGTTTTCTAGGAATCCACGTGTGGCTTTAAAGAGGGGTGCAAATATTTTTTTTCCCCTTGTTTCTTATAAAAGCTTCACTTCTTCCCTCTTCTTTTCTTTTTTATTTCTGAAACGCTTTGCATTCATTTCACTCATCGAGAAAAACTCCTTCATTCTTCTTCCTTTGTTCTTGCTTCATAACCGTTTTCCAATTTTAAGATTTCTCCATCTTGGACCGTTTGAAGATTTCTTTGCATTTCAAAGAGGAACATTCGAGTTTTCTTGCTGTTTGACATGCCCTTCTATTTCCGTGCTATATCAAGGTTGGTACTTTTACCCATTTTTCTTGTTTTCTATTTCGTTACTCTAGACAATACTTGTATTTGTTTTCGAATGATACTCTTAATGATGATTGGACATAGTGGCTTGCCACCACTTGTTCCATGTTAAGACTCGATACTCTGTTGATCCTACGACGTAAGGGTGACCAGGCACTTACAAATTCCCGAGAATGGTACCCCCATTGAGCGATTTGATATATACATATGAGAAAAAGCTATGCATAGACTCATGGGGATGCGCGTCGGGGGACAATCCAAGGGTTTAGCAAATCGGACTTGTTGGGTTGGTTGTATAATTGACAGATGAGCTCATTAGCCATAGGACAAGCATGCATCATATGCATTTGTATGCTTTGCTTGGGTTTGAATTTGTTTTAGTTTGCCTAATTGTTAAACTGTTATTAACTGCTACCTGAACTATTTGCTGTAACTGTTATCTAAACATGTGCTTTCCTTGTCTGTTTTGCCTGTGTTTGTCCTGGTGTGCTACTTTTGAGAATGAGCTTTGGTGCTGAATTGATGATTGTGTTGATTGATTGCGTAGTTGGTTTCTGATTAAGATTTTCTTATAAGAAAATAAAGCTTTTGGATTTCTAGATATTTAAATACTGATTTTTGAAAAGGGTTTTTGGATGACTAGTTGTTGGTTTTTAAAAGGGTGAACAATAATTACTGAGTTTAAAAATAGATTTCTCTTTAAATATCTTATTATGACAATTCTGAAACTCTGTGGTGAGACCGTGTGGTTAGGTTTTCACCCCCTACAGCTTTATCTTTTCAGGAGACGGATGAAAAAGCTCACGAAGGGTTGTATTGCATTTCGCTTAGTCGAAAGTGCTGTTTAGTTTTTATTTATTTACCCCTCTCCATCAATATTATATTATGTAAGAGGGATAGGAGTTGTATGATTTGTATGTATATAATATGTATAAGTTACTTGAGTAAGAATTTTTGTACATGTATATGCTTGTTTTGTTTTATTTAAAAAGTATTCTTTTTTCGATTTTCAAAAAGAACAGTGATACGATTTCGAGTCAAAGGCTCCTATTTTATTATTAAGTATATGAAGTCGTCGTAATACTTCTTGCTATCAGAGTAGCGCAGCCGGAAGCGTGACATTCTGATAGTGAGGGTGTTACGTATTAAATATTTATTGCATGGTGTTATTGTGGTAGAAATTTTTATTGTGGTGAATGATGAATTTGCTGTGGCAATGGAATTCAGGATTCTTATGACCAGTCAGAACTTTTCCATGTGCTTTGTTTAAACTCCGTTCCTGATGAGGAGCTATTTGGATGAAACCAAACTCTCGCCTAAACCTATCACTTGCATGTCATTCAATGCATTCGAATGATATCAATAGCATCGTAGCGCTGCACACAACTAAGTGTATATAGATGTCTGTATGAATTATATTTGGCTCAATGCGATCAACAACATAGACCTCCCACACAAACTACACACAATAAAAGAAACAAATGATTAGAATCCAGATAATAATAAGGCTCAACCCAAAATAAATACTTATTTAATTAAAACATACCTGATTTTTCTGAAGATCATCCGGACTTCCTAAAGTGAGCAAGACTACTAAAAAATTTATAGCATCGGTATGCACGCTCCTAGTTACGTCACCTAACATGATTTATTTCGTTAACACAATTCCATCTTAAATACGAAAATACGATGTGGATCGATCATTTTACCTGTTTGCAAGCAGAAAAATGCAGGAATCCCTAGGAATCAACGCAAGAAATGGTAGACGTATCCAAGTCCAACTTAGCAGTAGTGTTAGTAGACCATCGATTTTCTTACAATCAAAATGAGATGTCCTACATAGCGCTTTCTATAGGTGTGCTAGGCATGCAGATCCCCAATTATACTGTCTGATACTGCCAAAATCGCGAAGTAAAGGCAGAACTTTCCGGTGCACAGCTACCCCAGACTTGTCTCCAAACAAGATTGTACCAAATAACAACATAATGTGACACTTCACATACCTCTGAATACTATTTTCGTCAATCAACAGTAAACGATCTTTTAAATTCCGAAGGCACGTCAATTTTATGAAGCTTCCTCTACAGTCTGACTTTCTCGGTGCAACCACAAATTGGTGCAAACACTCCGCCTCTAAGGCTTCGTGGCTACTTATAGTCACTTCTGTCACTGAAAGACCATTTGTCAAAAAACCAAGAATAACAGCCACATCTTCCAGTATCACATACAGCACACTCACCAACCAGAAGGTAAAATGTGTGTGTGTGTGTCTGGGTGCCACCTCTCGATTAGAGCATTTACTATTAATGATTAACATTGAACTATTCCAATATAAAAAACGTGATAAAAACCAATAAATTATAAATGCTCCTCCACATTCTAATCTTATTGAGCCTAAGTATATTTTATATTAGTGTTTTAAGTCATTACTATAAGAAATATCATACTATTAAATATTATAACCATTTAATATATATAAAAATTTGGATATATTTACAAAAAAAAATTTTAATTCAAGTTAGAAAATATTTTTTAATTATCTTTTTTCTCTTTTTAGTTTAAAGTA